>NC_138154.1:524000-624000 GCF_964199315.1 Orbicella franksi | reverse complement strand
ACTTGGCAATAAATTGCTTGGTACACAGTTTTATTTGAGTTTTTCATTGAAATACTTTATTAAAACCTTTTTAAAGGGACCGAGGTACAGTCTTTTTTCCAACAACACGATAAAACTCGAAGTGAATCGACCGACATGTAAAGGCAAACGCTGTCTAATGCGAAGAAACGCTAGAAAGAATGATATTGGACTGATGTTTTGTTGACGTTTGGTCAGTTTGTTGGTTGGTTAGTTTCATTGGTTTATTCGTTGATTTGTTAGTTCTATCCTTCGTTTGTTCGTTGGTTTGTTTGTTCGTTCCTTCGCTCATTGTTCGTTCTTTCCTTCGTCTGTTTTTGACTGGTTCGCGTATTCGTTAGTTCTATCCTTCGTTTGTTCGTTGGTTTGTTTGTTCGTTCCTTCGCTCATTGTTCGTTCTTTCCTTCGTCTGTTTTTGACTGGTTCGCGTATTCGTTAGTTCTATCCTTCGTTTGTTGGATTTTTCGTTCATTTGTTTGTTCGTTTTCAACACAGCTTTGGCCTCAGAAAAAGAAATGTGGAACGTGTTAAGACAGAACCTTGCTAAAAGTTAAGGGTACAATTTATTGGTCATTGACTTTATCTTCAAGTGGTGGCTCCTAAAGGAGCCGTTTTAGTTTTAAGTATGTGAAGCGTAAGCTCACTTAAGCACGCTCGCCTCTGATTCGTCTGGCCAACTGGATATCCTTTGGCATAATGGTGACACGTTTGGCGTGGATAGCGCACAGGTTGGTATCCTCAAACAAGCCCAACTAGATAGGCTTCACTGGCCTCTTGGAGAGCTAGGACGGCAGAGCTTTGAAAGCGCAGGTCCGTTTTGAAATCCTGCGCAATCTCTCGCACAAGACGCTGAAAAGGCAGCTTGCGGATGAGTAGTTCTGTAGATTTCTGATAACGGCGAATTTCTCGGAGAGCAACTGTTCCGGGTCTGTAACGATGAGGTTTCTTGACACCACCAGTAGCAGGAGCGCTCTTCCGGGCTGCTTTGTAGCTAACTGCTTACGAGGAGCTTTTCCACCAGTCGATTTTCGAGCCGTTTGCTTGGTACGAGCCATGACTGAAAGTAGAGATTTGACGTTTTGAAAGCGATCAAAAAGTTTTGATTTGTTCACCCACCATTGAGTAAAATCGATTTATAACAGAAAGCCCGTGATCCGATTGGCTGATTAATGACGCATGTGATTGGCTGTGAGAAATTTGCTTTTCTGTTGTGAAGAAGATGCGGCTGAACTTTCGATCTTAGGCAGCTTGTTGCTAGAAATTTGAAAATGACTCCGAAAGCATGCGGAATATTACGGAATTGTGGGCACTGTGATATAGATATATATATATATTTCCTGTTTAGTTTAAGTCTGACTTTGTTAACAAGAAATGAGAATTTCTCGTAACAGTTTCCTTAACGGGCAAGTAAGTTATCCAAAGTAAGGCATGCCGAGTATAAATATTCATGAGACTGTCGGCAAAGCGTTGGCCTTTGCTTTGTTTTGAAAGTTATGTTTCCCGAGAGGTACAACTGGACAAACTAAAGCGCCAGCAAAGTCGGCAGGGTTCGTTAACTCGCAGTTTCGCTACTGGATTATCTAAAACAAGTCATGTCTGGACGCGGTAAAGGAGGCAAAGGTCTAGGAAAGGGCGGCGCTAAGCGTCATCGTAAAATTTTAAGAGACAACATCCAGGGCATAACCAAGCCTGCTATCCGTCGTCTAGCTCGCCGCGGTGGTGTGAAGCGTATCTCTGGTCTGATCTACGAAGAGACTCGCGGAGTCCTGAAAGTCTTCCTTGAGAACGTCATACGTGATGCTGTGACCTACACCGAGCACGCCAAACGAAAGACAGTGACAGCCATGGACGTGGTCTACGCTCTCAAACGCCAAGGACGTACTCTCTACGGATTTGGTGGTTAGGGAAGTGCCTGACTACAAGCTCCCCCTTAAAAAAACGGCTCCTTTAGGAGCCAACAAGTCTAACGAAAGTCCCGACCAGCAATAAATGCGATTCATTTTTAACAACAGCAACAAACAGTTCTATGTTGAACTTTCATTTGCGTTAGTTAGTGATGTTAGTTAGTGATGTAAAACAGAAGTTAAGAGTTGCAATAATAGCTGACATTTTTTTTGATCAAAGTTCTGTGTATGTAAAGTGTTGGGTTTTAGGTGTCGAGCGTTGATCAAATTAAGCGCTTGCAAACAAGGCCGTCGAGATAAGAGTTAAATTATGGTGTGTGTTTTCAAGACCAATCTGTTAACAATTTTAAGTTGGAATAGTCTTTCAGTAGGCAAATGAGATGACTGAGACAACTATAACTTTTTTTTTTTATAAGAACGTTAAGGCTGAGATTAACCAAGATTTTAAGAACATTCTCCCAGAACATTCCTCGGGTTGAGAGTCGGTTAAGAACGTTTTTATTGCGCTAATCTGTCGATTAGATGACAAGCATAAAATAAGGGTGACAAAAAAATCTAAACTAACCCAACTACTTACGGGCACGCTTTGTATAACATTAACAATGGTTTTCCTATTGCATGACACACATCTCGGCTTGTAGTAATCAGCAATAGTTCTTATTCATAACTGTTGCATTCTTTCTGTAGCACGCGCCAGCGAATATCTAGATTTGCAAACTGCATGATGAATACACCCACATAGTAAATAAGTTTACTGCCGGACATTTGGATTGCTCTTTCGCTTTTGCCGCCTTCCTGGCCGAACCGAGCAGGACCACTAGACAACTTCTCGAACACTCGTAGGTACTTATTAGATCTTGTAATAAAAGCCGTAGAGAATATATATGAAAGTCACACAAGAGATTAACTCGCTAAGACTGTTTTAAGTCACTTTTATCGACTTCCAGCTGATAAATATAATACACTGGACTCTCGGTTTAAAACGAACGCGCGCATGCCTAATTATTGTACGCCTTGTGTTTTTCTCTATGTGTGTACTGCAGGCAACTTTAGATTGATTTCATTAGTTTTGTTTTGTAGTTGAAGCGAATGCCTAACAGGAGGTAGTTTTTGGTAACTTTGATGTATTGCTATAAGGCCGCTTATCTTTGTATTGGAACATGACTGTTATCAACATTTGGTGGCTCCTAAAAGAGCCGTTTTGAGTTTGTTATTAAGCTGGGAGCTTAATGTTGTTTCTTCTCCGCCTTCTTGGGTAGAAGCACTGCTTGTATGTTGGGAAGAACTCCACCCTGAGCGATAGTCACACCAGCAAGAAGTTTGTTTAACTCTTCATCGTTTCGAACGGCTAACTGCAGGTGACGAGGGATGATCCTGGTTTTCTTGTTGTCCCGAGCAGCATTTCCAGCTAACTCGAGAATCTCAGCGCTCAGATACTCCAGTACGGCAGCCAAGTAGACTGGAGCACCTGCGCCGACACGCTCGCCGTAGTTGCCTTTGCGAAGGAGACGATGGATACGACCAACAGGAAACTGAAGTCCTGCCCGAGATGAACGGCTCTTAGACTTGGTGCCCGGAGCTTTGCCTTTTCCTCGACCTGTCATTTTCACTTTCTGAATGTTCTCTTTGCTTGTTATCTCTGGCAAAGTTGAGTTGAACGATTTTGTTCTAGTCTAGTCAGCCCGAAACTATGACCCGGATTTTTATTTGATTTTTCTTCAAATCAGAGGATCAAAGCGCACCAATCAAAACCGCGCCGTACTCCGAACAAAAGATAATTAGCAGGCAAAATGCGCTGTCGGTAGCGTCGGCCTATGGGTAGTTGTCAGTTAATGAAATAACCAATCGGCGAAAGGCAATTTCGATCCGCATACTAATTAATCCTCCTGGATAATTTGTAATAAATAGCAGTTAAGTTACCGTGGCATGTTCAAAGCTGATCTCATCGGATCATCTAGAATTCCAAACAATTTTTCAGAGAAGCCAGATAAACATGGCACCGAAAGTTCCAGCAGCAAAGAAAGGCGAGAAGCGAGCGGGAAAAACTAAGTCGGCGGCAGTTGATGGTTCGGCCAAGAAAAAGAGGAAGGGAAAGAGAAAGGAGAGCTATGCGATCTACATCTACAAGGTCCTTAAGCAAGTTCATCCCGATACGGGTATTTCTAGCAAGGCCATGGGTATCATGAATTCGTTTGTGAATGATATCTTCGAGCGTATCGCCAATGAGTCTTCCCGCCTGGCGCACTACAACAAGAAGTCGACCATCAGCTCCCGCGAGATCCAGACCGCCATCAGGTTGCTTCTGCCCGGAGAACTTGCAAAGCATGCTGTCAGCGAAGGCACTAAGGCTGTCACCAAGTATACCAGCAGCAAGTAAACATCGACTCCAGCGTTGATTCACAACAAAAACGGCTCCTTTAGGAGCCACCACATGTCATAAAAAGCAATGTCCAACGTGTCAGTTCTTTAGTTATTAACCCCTTCTGCTCCTTTAATCGCCACACTACACAAGGCTTTCTTTTAAGCTTTCAGATTTGAGATAACTATTAGATTTAAGAGAAATATATACATAGAGTTTTTGTGTGTGTGTGTGTTTTTTTTTTGCAAAATAAAACTGTTTACAGCAATGAATGGCCCAGTTCAAGTTCTTTATGCTTTTCTTTATAAAGGATAGCTCGGAACGCTGCCTGTCAGTTTTTCACGCAAACTTTCCGTGTGCCGTCAACGTTTATCGTGGACTATTATAAGACTCCCCGCGAAAATCAACAAGCCAGTGGCACCTAATGTCATGTTCTCCGCACGCGCATAATTTAACAGGCAGTTTCCGCGCGCTTAGCTTCCGTTTGTTTCGTTGCAATGAACACTCGCACGAAGTATCATGTAATGGTTTTCACACTGAAGAAAGCCTATGCCCGAAGAGTTTGTGACTTTTCACAAGATGCTGAACCTTTGACATTTTTCAACCTTATCGGTTTTCAGTTTTTATTTTCTTTTGATTTGTTAGACCGAAGTTCACGGCTAAGTTCACGTTCTCCGCACGCGCTCGAGTGTTTCACTCCATCTCTGGTCAAGCATCAGAGAAACTTATTAAACAACGCTCAAGATCTCTTTTGTTTGGTTTTTTTTTTTTGCGAGATCTATCTTACGTCTTATTGACAAGAGCATTTTCTTTGCAGCTTTCGGGCGTTGATCTTCGATTGCCTGTTTTTTTGTTTTTTTTTTTATCCTGTGTGAGTGCGAGTGTGTGTGTTGCACCTAGTTTTACTTTGTTATTCCGTCAAATATATGGAGGGAAATATATGTTTTGTTTTTTTTTTCAAGTTGGTCATTGCTTTTGTTTATTTGGTGGCTCCTAAAAGAGCCGTTTGGTTTACTGGACGCCGGGCGAAGATATCTCTTCGTTTACTTCTTCTTGGTCACCTTAGCTTTCTTGACTGCGGCCGGCTTTTTAACTTCTTTCTTTGTGCTAGGTTTCTTCGCAGCTACCTTCGGCTTTGTTGGTGACTTTGTGCCTGATGGCTTCTTGACTGCAGGCTTCTTGGACGTATCTTTCTTGGATGACGGACTTTTTGTAGAAGAGTTTTTCGTAGAAGAAGTCTCTTTCTTGGCCGCAGGTTTCTTTGTGGAAGCTTTCGTTGTAGCAGCGGGTTTCTTTGGCTTAGCCAGCGGCTTTTTACTCGGCGCAGCAGACTTTCTGGTCGGCTTTTTCTGCTCTTTTGGTAGCTTAAATGATCCTGAAGCTCCCACTCCCTTGGTGTGGATGAAGGTTCCATTGGCTGTACCCTTCTTCAGAGCTGTCTTGACGTGATGAGATGCTGTATCTCCCACCTTGTAGTTGGCCTTAACGTACTTCTCGATCGCTTGGCGTGAAGAACCGTTGCGATCTTTCAACGTGAGAATAGCAGTCTTAATCATCTCTTCGTATTTCGGATGTTCGGCAGGGGTTTTGGTCATCTTTCGCTTAGCGTTGTCTGACATTCTGCTAGTTTCTGTCGGTCTACTGAGCTGTGAATTGTGTGACTCTTTCGAGAAATTCGAGGCACGTTGTTAGCATTGTAAGTTTTTACTTGTAAATGCGGACCGCAGAGAGAACAAGCCCGGCAAAGTTAGTAACGGACGTTGTTATTCTGTGTTTCTTTCATGCAAATACTTGGCAATAAATTGCTTGGTACACAGTTTTATTTGAGTTTTTCATTGAAATACTTTATTAAAACCTTTTTAAAGGGACCGAGGTACAGTCTTTTTTCCAACAACACGATAAAACTCGAAGTGAATCGACCGACATGTAAAGGCAAACGCTGTCTAATGCGAAGAAACGCTAGAAAGAATGATATTGGACTGATGTTTTGTTGACGTTTGGTCAGTTTGTTGGTTGGTTAGTTTCATTGGTTTATTCGTTGATTTGTTAGTTCTATCCTTCGTTTGTTCGTTGGTTTGTTTGTTCGTTCCTTCGCTCATTGTTCGTTCTTTCCTTCGTCTGTTTTTGACTGGTTCGCGTATTCGTTAGTTCTATCCTTCGTTTGTTCGTTGGTTTGTTTGTTCGTTCCTTCGCTCATTGTTCGTTCTTTCCTTCGTCTGTTTTTGACTGGTTCGCGTATTCGTTAGTTCTATCCTTCGTTTGTTGGATTTTTCGTTCATTTGTTTGTTCGTTTTCAACACAGCTTTGGCCTCAGAAAAAGAAATGTGGAACGTGTTAAGACAGAACCTTGCTAAAAGTTAAGGGTACAATTTATTGGTCATTGACTTTATCTTCAAGTGGTGGCTCCTAAAGGAGCCGTTTTAGTTTTAAGTATGTGAAGCGTAAGCTCACTTAAGCACGCTCGCCTCTGATTCGTCTGGCCAACTGGATATCCTTTGGCATAATGGTGACACGTTTGGCGTGGATAGCGCACAGGTTGGTATCCTCAAACAAGCCCACTAGATAGGCTTCACTGGCCTCTTGGAGAGCTAGGACGGCAGAGCTTTGAAAGCGCAGGTCCGTTTTGAAATCCTGCGCAATCTCTCGCACAAGACGCTGAAAAGGCAGCTTGCGGATGAGTAGTTCTGTAGATTTCTGATAACGGCGAATTTCTCGGAGAGCAACTGTTCCGGGTCTGTAACGATGAGGTTTCTTGACACCACCAGTAGCAGGAGCGCTCTTCCGGGCTGCTTTTGTAGCTAACTGCTTACGAGGAGCTTTTCCACCAGTCGATTTTCGAGCCGTTTGCTTGGTACGAGCCATGACTGAAAGTAGAGATTTGACGTTTTGAAAGCGATCAAAAAGTTTTGATTTGTTTCACCACCATTGAGTAAAATCGATTTATAACAGAAAGCCCGTGATCCGATTGGCTGATTAATGACGCATGTGATTGGCTGTGAGAAATTTGCTTTTCTGTTGTGAAGAAGATGCGGCTGAACTTTCGATCTTAGGCAGCTTGTTGCTAGAAATTTGAAAATGACTCGAAAGCATGCGGAATATTACGGAATTGTGGGCACTGTGATATAGATATATATATATATTTCCTGTTTAGTTTAAGTCTGACTTTGTTAACAAGAAATGAGAATTTCTCGTAACAGTTTTCCTTAACGGGCAAGTAAGTTATCCAAAGTAAGGCATGCCGAGTATAAATATTCATGAGACTGTCGGCAAAGCGTTGGCCTTTGCTTTGTTTTGAAAGTTATGTTTCCCGAGAGGTACAACTGGACAAACTAAAGCGCCAGCAAAGTCGGCAGGGTTCGTTAACTCGCAGTTTCGCTACTGGATTATCTAAAACAAGTCATGTCTGGACGCGGTAAAGGAGGCAAAGGTCTAGGAAAGGGCGGCGCTAAGCGTCATCGTAAAATTTTAAGAGACAACATCCAGGGCATAACCAAGCCTGCTATCCGTCGTCTAGCTCGCCGCGGTGGTGTGAAGCGTATCTCTGGTCTGATCTACGAAGAGACTCGCGGAGTCCTGAAAGTCTTCCTTGAGAACGTCATACGTGATGCTGTGACCTACACCGAGCACGCCAAACGAAAGACAGTGACAGCCATGGACGTGGTCTACGCTCTCAAACGCCAAGGACGTACTCTCTACGGATTTGGTGGTTAGGGAAGTGCCTGACTACAAGCTCCCCCTTAAAAAAACGGCTCCTTTAGGAGCCAACAAGTCTAACGAAAGTCCCGACCAGCAATAAATGCGATTCATTTTTAACAACAGCAACAAACAGTTCTATGTTGAACTTTCATTTGCGTTAGTTAGTGATGTTAGTTAGTGATGTAAAACAGAAGTTAAGAGTTGCAATAATAGCTGACATTTTTTTTGATCAAAGTTCTGTGTATGTAAAGTGTTGGGTTTTAGGTGTCGAGCGTTGATCAAATTAAGCGCTTGCAAACAAGGCCGTCGAGATAAGAGTTAAATTATGGTGTGTGTTTTCAAGACCAATCTGTTAACAATTTTAAGTTGGAATAGTCTTTCAGTAGGCAAATGAGATGACTGAGACAACTATAACTTTTTTTTTTTTAAGAACGTTAAGGCTGAGATTAACCAAGATTTTAAGAACATTCTCCCAGAACATTCCTCGGGTTGAGAGTCGGTTAAGAACGTTTTTATTGCGCTAATCTGTCGATTAGATGACAAGCATAAAATAAGGGTGACAAAAAAATCTAAACTAACCCAACTACTTACGGGCACGCTTTGTATAACATTAACAATGGTTTTCCTATTGCATGACACACATCTCGGCTTGTAGTAATCAGCAATAGTTCTTATTCATAACTGTTGCATTCTTTCTGTAGCACGCGCCAGCGAATATCTAGATTTGCAAACTGCATGATGAATACACCCACATAGTAAATAAGTTTACTGCCGGACATTTGGATTGCTCTTTCGCTTTTGCCGCCTTCCTGGCCGAACCGAGCAGGACCACTAGACAACTTCTCGAACACTCGTAGGTACTTATTAGATCTTGTAATAAAAGCCGTAGAGAATATATATGAAAGTCACACAAGAGATTAACTCGCTAAGACTGTTTTAAGTCACTTTTATCGACTTCCAGCTGATAAATATAATACACTGGACTCTCGGTTTAAAACGAACGCGCGCATGCCTAATTATTGTACGCCTTGTGTTTTTCTCTATGTGTGTACTGCAGGCAACTTTAGATTGATTTCATTAGTTTTGTTTTGTAGTTGAAGCGAATGCCTAACAGGAGGTAGTTTTTGGTAACTTTGATGTATTGCTATAAGGCCGCTTATCTTTGTATTGGAACATGACTGTTATCAACATTTGGTGGCTCCTAAAAGAGCCGTTTTGAGTTTGTTATTAAGCTGGGAGCTTAATGTTGTTTCTTCTCCGCCTTCTTGGGTAGAAGCACTGCTTGTATGTTGGGAAGAACTCCACCCTGAGCGATAGTCACACCAGCAAGAAGTTTGTTTAACTCTTCATCGTTTCGAACGGCTAACTGCAGGTGACGAGGGATGATCCTGGTTTTCTTGTTGTCCCGAGCAGCATTTCCAGCTAACTCGAGAATCTCAGCGCTCAGATACTCCAGTACGGCAGCCAAGTAGACTGGAGCACCTGCGCCGACACGCTCGCCGTAGTTGCCTTTGCGAAGGAGACGATGGATACGACCAACAGGAAACTGAAGTCCTGCCCGAGATGAACGGCTCTTAGACTTGGTGCCCGGAGCTTTGCCTTTTCCTCGACCTGTCATTTTCACTTTCTGAATGTTCTCTTTGCTTGTTATCTCTGGCAAAGTTGAGTTGAACGATTTTGTTCTAGTCTAGTCAGCCCGAAACTATGACCCGGATTTTTATTTGATTTTTCTTCAAATCAGAGGATCAAAGCGCACCAATCAAAACCGCGCCGTACTCCGAACAAAAGATAATTAGCAGGCAAAATGCGCTGTCGGTAGCGTCGGCCTATGGGTAGTTGTCAGTTAATGAAATAACCAATCGGCGAAAGGCAATTTCGATCCGCATACTAATTAATCCTCCTGGATAATTTGTAATAAATAGCAGTTAAGTTACCGTGGCATGTTCAAAGCTGATCTCATCGGATCATCTAGAATTCCAAACAATTTTTCAGAGAAGCCAGATAAACATGGCACCGAAAGTTCCAGCAGCAAAGAAAGGCGAGAAGCGAGCGGGAAAAACTAAGTCGGCGGCAGTTGATGGTTCGGCCAAGAAAAAGAGGAAGGGAAAGAGAAAGGAGAGCTATGCGATCTACATCTACAAGGTCCTTAAGCAAGTTCATCCCGATACGGGTATTTCTAGCAAGGCCATGGGTATCATGAATTCGTTTGTGAATGATATCTTCGAGCGTATCGCCAATGAGTCTTCCCGCCTGGCGCACTACAACAAGAAGTCGACCATCAGCTCCCGCGAGATCCAGACCGCCATCAGGTTGCTTCTGCCCGGAGAACTTGCAAAGCATGCTGTCAGCGAAGGCACTAAGGCTGTCACCAAGTATACCAGCAGCAAGTAAACATCGACTCCAGCGTTGATTCACAACAAAAACGGCTCCTTTAGGAGCCACCACATGTCATAAAAAGCAATGTCCAACGTGTCAGTTCTTTAGTTATTAACCCCTTCTGCTCCTTTAATCGCCACACTACACAAGGCTTTCTTTTAAGCTTTCAGATTTGAGATAACTATTAGATTTAAGAGAAATATATACATAGAGTTTTTGTGTGTGTGTGTGTTTTTTTTTTGCAAAATAAAACTGTTTACAGCAATGAATGGCCCAGTTCAAGTTCTTTATGCTTTTCTTTATAAAGGATAGCTCGGAACGCTGCCTGTCAGTTTTTCACGCAAACTTTCCGTGTGCCGTCAACGTTTATCGTGGACTATTATAAGACTCCCCGCGAAAATCAACAAGCCAGTGGCACCTAATGTCATGTTCTCCGCACGCGCATAATTTAACAGGCAGTTTCCGCGCGCTTAGCTTCCGTTTGTTTCGTTGCAATGAACACTCGCACGAAGTATCATGTAATGGTTTTCACACTGAAGAAAGCCTATGCCCGAAGAGTTTGTGACTTTTCACAAGATGCTGAACCTTTGACATTTTTCAACCTTATCGGTTTTCAGTTTTTATTTTCTTTTGATTTGTTAGACCGAAGTTCACGGCTAAGTTCACGTTCTCCGCACGCGCTCGAGTGTTTCACTCCATCTCTGGTCAAGCATCAGAGAAACTTATTAAACAACGCTCAAGATCTCTTTTGTTTGGTTTTTTTTTTTTGCGAGATCTATCTTACGTCTTATTGACAAGAGCATTTTCTTTGCAGCTTTCGGGCGTTGATCTTCGATTGCCTGTTTTTTTGTTTTTTTTTTTATCCTGTGTGAGTGCGAGTGTGTGTGTTGCACCTAGTTTTACTTTGTTATTCCGTCAAATATATGGAGGGAAATATATGTTTTGTTTTTTTTTTCAAGTTGGTCATTGCTTTTGTTTATTTGGTGGCTCCTAAAAGAGCCGTTTGGTTTACTGGACGCCGGGCGAAGATATCTCTTCGTTTACTTCTTCTTGGTCACCTTAGCTTTCTTGACTGCGGCCGGCTTTTTAACTTCTTTCTTTGTGCTAGGTTTCTTCGCAGCTACCTTCGGCTTTGTTGGTGACTTTGTGCCTGATGGCTTCTTGACTGCAGGCTTCTTGGACGTATCTTTCTTGGATGACGGACTTTTTGTAGAAGAGTTTTTCGTAGAAGAAGTCTCTTTCTTGGCCGCAGGTTTCTTTGTGGAAGCTTTCGTTGTAGCAGCGGGTTTCTTTGGCTTAGCCAGCGGCTTTTTACTCGGCGCAGCAGACTTTCTGGTCGGCTTTTTCTGCTCTTTTGGTAGCTTAAATGATCCTGAAGCTCCCACTCCCTTGGTGTGGATGAAGGTTCCATTGGCTGTACCCTTCTTCAGAGCTGTCTTGACGTGATGAGATGCTGTATCTCCCACCTTGTAGTTGGCCTTAACGTACTTCTCGATCGCTTGGCGTGAAGAACCGTTGCGATCTTTCAACGTGAGAATAGCAGTCTTAATCATCTCTTCGTATTTCGGATGTTCGGCAGGGGTTTTGGTCATCTTTCGCTTAGCGTTGTCTGACATTCTGCTAGTTTCTGTCGGTCTACTGAGCTGTGAATTGTGTGACTCTTTCGAGAAATTCGAGGCACGTTGTTAGCATTGTAAGTTTTTACTTGTAAATGCGGACCGCAGAGAGAACAAGCCCGGCAAAGTTAGTAACGGACGTTGTTATTCTGTGTTTCTTTCATGCAAATACTTGGCAATAAATTGCTTGGTACACAGTTTTATTTGAGTTTTTCATTGAAATACTTTATTAAAACCTTTTTAAAGGGACCGAGGTACAGTCTTTTTTCCAACAACACGATAAAACTCGAAGTGAATCGACCGACATGTAAAGGCAAACGCTGTCTAATGCGAAGAAACGCTAGAAAGAATGATATTGGACTGATGTTTTGTTGACGTTTGGTCAGTTTGTTGGTTGGTTAGTTTCATTGGTTTATTCGTTGATTTGTTAGTTCTATCCTTCGTTTGTTCGTTGGTTTGTTTGTTCGTTCCTTCGCTCATTGTTCGTTCTTTCCTTCGTCTGTTTTTGACTGGTTCGCGTATTCGTTAGTTCTATCCTTCGTTTGTTCGTTGGTTTGTTTGTTCGTTCCTTCGCTCATTGTTCGTTCTTTCCTTCGTCTGTTTTTGACTGGTTCGCGTATTCGTTAGTTCTATCCTTCGTTTGTTGGATTTTTCGTTCATTTGTTTGTTCGTTTTCAACACAGCTTTGGCCTCAGAAAAAGAAATGTGGAACGTGTTAAGACAGAACCTTGCTAAAAGTTAAGGGTACAATTTATTGGTCATTGACTTTATCTTCAAGTGGTGGCTCCTAAAGGAGCCGTTTTAGTTTTAAGTATGTGAAGCGTAAGCTCACTTAAGCACGCTCGCCTCTGATTCGTCTGGCCAACTGGATATCCTTTGGCATAATGGTGACACGTTTGGCGTGGATAGCGCACAGGTTGGTATCCTCAAACAAGCCCACTAGATAGGCTTCACTGGCCTCTTGGAGAGCTAGGACGGCAGAGCTTTGAAAGCGCAGGTCCGTTTTGAAATCCTGCGCAATCTCTCGCACAAGACGCTGAAAAGGCAGCTTGCGGATGAGTAGTTCTGTAGATTTCTGATAACGGCGAATTTCTCGGAGAGCAACTGTTCCGGGTCTGTAACGATGAGGTTTCTTGACACCACCAGTAGCAGGAGCGCTCTTCCGGGCTGCTTTTGTAGCTAACTGCTTACGAGGAGCTTTTCCACCAGTCGATTTTCGAGCCGTTTGCTTGGTACGAGCCATGACTGAAAGTAGAGATTTGACGTTTTGAAAGCGATCAAAAAGTTTTGATTTGTTTCACCACCATTGAGTAAAATCGATTTATAACAGAAAGCCCGTGATCCGATTGGCTGATTAATGACGCATGTGATTGGCTGTGAGAAATTTGCTTTTCTGTTGTGAAGAAGATGCGGCTGAACTTTCGATCTTAGGCAGCTTGTTGCTAGAAATTTGAAAATGACTCGAAAGCATGCGGAATATTACGGAATTGTGGGCACTGTGATATAGATATATATATATATTTCCTGTTTAGTTTAAGTCTGACTTTGTTAACAAGAAATGAGAATTTCTCGTAACAGTTTTCCTTAACGGGCAAGTAAGTTATCCAAAGTAAGGCATGCCGAGTATAAATATTCATGAGACTGTCGGCAAAGCGTTGGCCTTTGCTTTGTTTTGAAAGTTATGTTTCCCGAGAGGTACAACTGGACAAACTAAAGCGCCAGCAAAGTCGGCAGGGTTCGTTAACTCGCAGTTTCGCTACTGGATTATCTAAAACAAGTCATGTCTGGACGCGGTAAAGGAGGCAAAGGTCTAGGAAAGGGCGGCGCTAAGCGTCATCGTAAAATTTTAAGAGACAACATCCAGGGCATAACCAAGCCTGCTATCCGTCGTCTAGCTCGCCGCGGTGGTGTGAAGCGTATCTCTGGTCTGATCTACGAAGAGACTCGCGGAGTCCTGAAAGTCTTCCTTGAGAACGTCATACGTGATGCTGTGACCTACACCGAGCACGCCAAACGAAAGACAGTGACAGCCATGGACGTGGTCTACGCTCTCAAACGCCAAGGACGTACTCTCTACGGATTTGGTGGTTAGGGAAGTGCCTGACTACAAGCTCCCCCTTAAAAAAACGGCTCCTTTAGGAGCCAACAAGTCTAACGAAAGTCCCGACCAGCAATAAATGCGATTCATTTTTAACAACAGCAACAAACAGTTCTATGTTGAACTTTCATTTGCGTTAGTTAGTGATGTTAGTTAGTGATGTAAAACAGAAGTTAAGAGTTGCAATAATAGCTGACATTTTTTTTGATCAAAGTTCTGTGTATGTAAAGTGTTGGGTTTTAGGTGTCGAGCGTTGATCAAATTAAGCGCTTGCAAACAAGGCCGTCGAGATAAGAGTTAAATTATGGTGTGTGTTTTCAAGACCAATCTGTTAACAATTTTAAGTTGGAATAGTCTTTCAGTAGGCAAATGAGATGACTGAGACAACTATAACTTTTTTTTTTTATAAGAACGTTAAGGCTGAGATTAACCAAGATTTTAAGAACATTCTCCCAGAACATTCCTCGGGTTGAGAGTCGGTTAAGAACGTTTTTATTGCGCTAATCTGTCGATTAGATGACAAGCATAAAATAAGGGTGACAAAAAAATCTAAACTAACCCAACTACTTACGGGCACGCTTTGTATAACATTAACAATGGTTTTCCTATTGCATGACACACATCTCGGCTTGTAGTAATCAGCAATAGTTCTTATTCATAACTGTTGCATTCTTTCTGTAGCACGCGCCAGCGAATATCTAGATTTGCAAACTGCATGATGAATACACCCACATAGTAAATAAGTTTACTGCCGGACATTTGGATTGCTCTTTCGCTTTTGCCGCCTTCCTGGCCGAACCGAGCAGGACCACTAGACAACTTCTCGAACACTCGTAGGTACTTATTAGATCTTGTAATAAAAGCCGTAGAGAATATATATGAAAGTCACACAAGAGATTAACTCGCTAAGACTGTTTTAAGTCACTTTTATCGACTTCCAGCTGATAAATATAATACACTGGACTCTCGGTTTAAAACGAACGCGCGCATGCCTAATTATTGTACGCCTTGTGTTTTTCTCTATGTGTGTACTGCAGGCAACTTTAGATTGATTTCATTAGTTTTGTTTTGTAGTTGAAGCGAATGCCTAACAGGAGGTAGTTTTTGGTAACTTTGATGTATTGCTATAAGGCCGCTTATCTTTGTATTGGAACATGACTGTTATCAACATTTGGTGGCTCCTAAAAGAGCCGTTTTGAGTTTGTTATTAAGCTGGGAGCTTAATGTTGTTTCTTCTCCGCCTTCTTGGGTAGAAGCACTGCTTGTATGTTGGGAAGAACTCCACCCTGAGCGATAGTCACACCAGCAAGAAGTTTGTTTAACTCTTCATCGTTTCGAACGGCTAACTGCAGGTGACGAGGGATGATCCTGGTTTTCTTGTTGTCCCGAGCAGCATTTCCAGCTAACTCGAGAATCTCAGCGCTCAGATACTCCAGTACGGCAGCCAAGTAGACTGGAGCACCTGCGCCGACACGCTCGCCGTAGTTGCCTTTGCGAAGGAGACGATGGATACGACCAACAGGAAACTGAAGTCCTGCCCGAGATGAACGGCTCTTAGACTTGGTGCCCGGAGCTTTGCCTTTTCCTCGACCTGTCATTTTCACTTTCTGAATGTTCTCTTTGCTTGTTATCTCTGGCAAAGTTGAGTTGAACGATTTTGTTCTAGTCTAGTCAGCCCGAAACTATGACCCGGATTTTTATTTGATTTTTCTTCAAATCAGAGGATCAAAGCGCACCAATCAAAACCGCGCCGTACTCCGAACAAAAGATAATTAGCAGGCAAAATGCGCTGTCGGTAGCGTCGGCCTATGGGTAGTTGTCAGTTAATGAAATAACCAATCGGCGAAAGGCAATTTCGATCCGCATACTAATTAATCCTCCTGGATAATTTGTAATAAATAGCAGTTAAGTTACCGTGGCATGTTCAAAGCTGATCTCATCGGATCATCTAGAATTCCAAACAATTTTTCAGAGAAGCCAGATAAACATGGCACCGAAAGTTCCAGCAGCAAAGAAAGGCGAGAAGCGAGCGGGAAAAACTAAGTCGGCGGCAGTTGATGGTTCGGCCAAGAAAAAGAGGAAGGGAAAGAGAAAGGAGAGCTATGCGATCTACATCTACAAGGTCCTTAAGCAAGTTCATCCCGATACGGGTATTTCTAGCAAGGCCATGGGTATCATGAATTCGTTTGTGAATGATATCTTCGAGCGTATCGCCAATGAGTCTTCCCGCCTGGCGCACTACAACAAGAAGTCGACCATCAGCTCCCGCGAGATCCAGACCGCCATCAGGTTGCTTCTGCCCGGAGAACTTGCAAAGCATGCTGTCAGCGAAGGCACTAAGGCTGTCACCAAGTATACCAGCAGCAAGTAAACATCGACTCCAGCGTTGATTCACAACAAAAACGGCTCCTTTAGGAGCCACCACATGTCATAAAAAGCAATGTCCAACGTGTCAGTTCTTTAGTTATTAACCCCTTCTGCTCCTTTAATCGCCACACTACACAAGGCTTTCTTTTAAGCTTTCAGATTTGAGATAACTATTAGATTTAAGAGAAATATATACATAGAGTTTTTGTGTGTGTGTGTGTTTTTTTTTTGCAAAATAAAACTGTTTACAGCAATGAATGGCCCAGTTCAAGTTCTTTATGCTTTTCTTTATAAAGGATAGCTCGGAACGCTGCCTGTCAGTTTTTCACGCAAACTTTCCGTGTGCCGTCAACGTTTATCGTGGACTATTATAAGACTCCCCGCGAAAATCAACAAGCCAGTGGCACCTAATGTCATGTTCTCCGCACGCGCATAATTTAACAGGCAGTTTCCGCGCGCTTAGCTTCCGTTTGTTTCGTTGCAATGAACACTCGCACGAAGTATCATGTAATGGTTTTCACACTGAAGAAAGCCTATGCCCGAAGAGTTTGTGACTTTTCACAAGATGCTGAACCTTTGACATTTTTCAACCTTATCGGTTTTCAGTTTTTATTTTCTTTTGATTTGTTAGACCGAAGTTCACGGCTAAGTTCACGTTCTCCGCACGCGCTCGAGTGTTTCACTCCATCTCTGGTCAAGCATCAGAGAAACTTATTAAACAACGCTCAAGATCTCTTTTGTTTGGTTTTTTTTTTTTGCGAGATCTATCTTACGTCTTATTGACAAGAGCATTTTCTTTGCAGCTTTCGGGCGTTGATCTTCGATTGCCTGTTTTTTTGTTTTTTTTTTTATCCTGTGTGAGTGCGAGTGTGTGTGTTGCACCTAGTTTTACTTTGTTATTCCGTCAAATATATGGAGGGAAATATATGTTTTGTTTTTTTTTTCAAGTTGGTCATTGCTTTTGTTTATTTGGTGGCTCCTAAAAGAGCCGTTTGGTTTACTGGACGCCGGGCGAAGATATCTCTTCGTTTACTTCTTCTTGGTCACCTTAGCTTTCTTGACTGCGGCCGGCTTTTTAACTTCTTTCTTTGTGCTAGGTTTCTTCGCAGCTACCTTCGGCTTTGTTGGTGACTTTGTGCCTGATGGCTTCTTGACTGCAGGCTTCTTGGACGTATCTTTCTTGGATGACGGACTTTTTGTAGAAGAGTTTTTCGTAGAAGAAGTCTCTTTCTTGGCCGCAGGTTTCTTTGTGGAAGCTTTCGTTGTAGCAGCGGGTTTCTTTGGCTTAGCCAGCGGCTTTTTACTCGGCGCAGCAGACTTTCTGGTCGGCTTTTTCTGCTCTTTTGGTAGCTTAAATGATCCTGAAGCTCCCACTCCCTTGGTGTGGATGAAGGTTCCATTGGCTGTACCCTTCTTCAGAGCTGTCTTGACGTGATGAGATGCTGTATCTCCCACCTTGTAGTTGGCCTTAACGTACTTCTCGATCGCTTGGCGTGAAGAACCGTTGCGATCTTTCAACGTGAGAATAGCAGTCTTAATCATCTCTTCGTATTTCGGATGTTCGGCAGGGGTTTTGGTCATCTTTCGCTTAGCGTTGTCTGACATTCTGCTAGTTTCTGTCGGTCTACTGAGCTGTGAATTGTGTGACTCTTTCGAGAAATTCGAGGCACGTTGTTAGCATTGTAAGTTTTTACTTGTAAATGCGGACCGCAGAGAGAACAAGCCCGGCAAAGTTAGTAACGGACGTTGTTATTCTGTGTTTCTTTCATGCAAATACTTGGCAATAAATTGCTTGGTACACAGTTTTATTTGAGTTTTTCATTGAAATACTTTATTAAAACCTTTTTAAAGGGACCGAGGTACAGTCTTTTTTCCAACAACACGATAAAACTCGAAGTGAATCGACCGACATGTAAAGGCAAACGCTGTCTAATGCGAAGAAACGCTAGAAAGAATGATATTGGACTGATGTTTTGTTGACGTTTGGTCAGTTTGTTGGTTGGTTAGTTTCATTGGTTTATTCGTTGATTTGTTAGTTCTATCCTTCGTTTGTTCGTTGGTTTGTTTGTTCGTTCCTTCGCTCATTGTTCGTTCTTTCCTTCGTCTGTTTTTGACTGGTTCGCGTATTCGTTAGTTCTATCCTTCGTTTGTTCGTTGGTTTGTTTGTTCGTTCCTTCGCTCATTGTTCGTTCTTTCCTTCGTCTGTTTTTGACTGGTTCGCGTATTCGTTAGTTCTATCCTTCGTTTGTTGGATTTTTCGTTCATTTGTTTGTTCGTTTTCAACACAGCTTTGGCCTCAGAAAAAGAAATGTGGAACGTGTTAAGACAGAACCTTGCTAAAAGTTAAGGGTACAATTTATTGGTCATTGACTTTATCTTCAAGTGGTGGCTCCTAAAGGAGCCGTTTTAGTTTTAAGTATGTGAAGCGTAAGCTCACTTAAGCACGCTCGCCTCTGATTCGTCTGGCCAACTGGATATCCTTTGGCATAATGGTGACACGTTTGGCGTGGATAGCGCACAGGTTGGTATCCTCAAACAAGCCCACTAGATAGGCTTCACTGGCCTCTTGGAGAGCTAGGACGGCAGAGCTTTGAAAGCGCAGGTCCGTTTTGAAATCCTGCGCAATCTCTCGCACAAGACGCTGAAAAGGCAGCTTGCGGATGAGTAGTTCTGTAGATTTCTGATAACGGCGAATTTCTCGGAGAGCAACTGTTCCGGGTCTGTAACGATGAGGTTTCTTGACACCACCAGTAGCAGGAGCGCTCTTCCGGGCTGCTTTTGTAGCTAACTGCTTACGAGGAGCTTTTCCACCAGTCGATTTTCGAGCCGTTTGCTTGGTACGAGCCATGACTGAAAGTAGAGATTTGACGTTTTGAAAGCGATCAAAAAGTTTTGATTTGTTTCACCACCATTGAGTAAAATCGATTTATAACAGAAAGCCCGTGATCCGATTGGCTGATTAATGACGCATGTGATTGGCTGTGAGAAATTTGCTTTTCTGTTGTGAAGAAGATGCGGCTGAACTTTCGATCTTAGGCAGCTTGTTGCTAGAAATTTGAAAATGACTCGAAAGCATGCGGAATATTACGGAATTGTGGGCACTGTGATATAGATATATATATATATTTCCTGTTTAGTTTAAGTCTGACTTTGTTAACAAGAAATGAGAATTTCTCGTAACAGTTTTCCTTAACGGGCAAGTAAGTTATCCAAAGTAAGGCATGCCGAGTATAAATATTCATGAGACTGTCGGCAAAGCGTTGGCCTTTGCTTTGTTTTGAAAGTTATGTTTCCCGAGAGGTACAACTGGACAAACTAAAGCGCCAGCAAAGTCGGCAGGGTTCGTTAACTCGCAGTTTCGCTACTGGATTATCTAAAACAAGTCATGTCTGGACGCGGTAAAGGAGGCAAAGGTCTAGGAAAGGGCGGCGCTAAGCGTCATCGTAAAATTTTAAGAGACAACATCCAGGGCATAACCAAGCCTGCTATCCGTCGTCTAGCTCGCCGCGGTGGTGTGAAGCGTATCTCTGGTCTGATCTACGAAGAGACTCGCGGAGTCCTGAAAGTCTTCCTTGAGAACGTCATACGTGATGCTGTGACCTACACCGAGCACGCCAAACGAAAGACAGTGACAGCCATGGACGTGGTCTACGCTCTCAAACGCCAAGGACGTACTCTCTACGGATTTGGTGGTTAGGGAAGTGCCTGACTACAAGCTCCCCCTTAAAAAAACGGCTCCTTTAGGAGCCAACAAGTCTAACGAAAGTCCCGACCAGCAATAAATGCGATTCATTTTTAACAACAGCAACAAACAGTTCTATGTTGAACTTTCATTTGCGTTAGTTAGTGATGTTAGTTAGTGATGTAAAACAGAAGTTAAGAGTTGCAATAATAGCTGACATTTTTTTTGATCAAAGTTCTGTGTATGTAAAGTGTTGGGTTTTAGGTGTCGAGCGTTGATCAAATTAAGCGCTTGCAAACAAGGCCGTCGAGATAAGAGTTAAATTATGGTGTGTGTTTTCAAGACCAATCTGTTAACAATTTTAAGTTGGAATAGTCTTTCAGTAGGCAAATGAGATGACTGAGACAACTATAACTTTTTTTTTTTATAAGAACGTTAAGGCTGAGATTAACCAAGATTTTAAGAACATTCTCCCAGAACATTCCTCGGGTTGAGAGTCGGTTAAGAACGTTTTTATTGCGCTAATCTGTCGATTAGATGACAAGCATAAAATAAGGGTGACAAAAAAATCTAAACTAACCCAACTACTTACGGGCACGCTTTGTATAACATTAACAATGGTTTTCCTATTGCATGACACACATCTCGGCTTGTAGTAATCAGCAATAGTTCTTATTCATAACTGTTGCATTCTTTCTGTAGCACGCGCCAGCGAATATCTAGATTTGCAAACTGCATGATGAATACACCCACATAGTAAATAAGTTTACTGCCGGACATTTGGATTGCTCTTTCGCTTTTGCCGCCTTCCTGGCCGAACCGAGCAGGACCACTAGACAACTTCTCGAACACTCGTAGGTACTTATTAGATCTTGTAATAAAAGCCGTAGAGAATATATATGAAAGTCACACAAGAGATTAACTCGCTAAGACTGTTTTAAGTCACTTTTATCGACTTCCAGCTGATAAATATAATACACTGGACTCTCGGTTTAAAACGAACGCGCGCATGCCTAATTATTGTACGCCTTGTGTTTTTCTCTATGTGTGTACTGCAGGCAACTTTAGATTGATTTCATTAGTTTTGTTTTGTAGTTGAAGCGAATGCCTAACAGGAGGTAGTTTTTGGTAACTTTGATGTATTGCTATAAGGCCGCTTATCTTTGTATTGGAACATGACTGTTATCAACATTTGGTGGCTCCTAAAAGAGCCGTTTTGAGTTTGTTATTAAGCTGGGAGCTTAATGTTGTTTCTTCTCCGCCTTCTTGGGTAGAAGCACTGCTTGTATGTTGGGAAGAACTCCACCCTGAGCGATAGTCACACCAGCAAGAAGTTTGTTTAACTCTTCATCGTTTCGAACGGCTAACTGCAGGTGACGAGGGATGATCCTGGTTTTCTTGTTGTCCCGAGCAGCATTTCCAGCTAACTCGAGAATCTCAGCGCTCAGATACTCCAGTACGGCAGCCAAGTAGACTGGAGCACCTGCGCCGACACGCTCGCCGTAGTTGCCTTTGCGAAGGAGACGATGGATACGACCAACAGGAAACTGAAGTCCTGCCCGAGATGAACGGCTCTTAGACTTGGTGCCCGGAGCTTTGCCTTTTCCTCGACCTGTCATTTTCACTTTCTGAATGTTCTCTTTGCTTGTTATCTCTGGCAAAGTTGAGTTGAACGATTTTGTTCTAGTCTAGTCAGCCCGAAACTATGACCCGGATTTTTATTTGATTTTTCTTCAAATCAGAGGATCAAAGCGCACCAATCAAAACCGCGCCGTACTCCGAACAAAAGATAATTAGCAGGCAAAATGCGCTGTCGGTAGCGTCGGCCTATGGGTAGTTGTCAGTTAATGAAATAACCAATCGGCGAAAGGCAATTTCGATCCGCATACTAATTAATCCTCCTGGATAATTTGTAATAAATAGCAGTTAAGTTACCGTGGCATGTTCAAAGCTGATCTCATCGGATCATCTAGAATTCCAAACAATTTTTCAGAGAAGCCAGATAAACATGGCACCGAAAGTTCCAGCAGCAAAGAAAGGCGAGAAGCGAGCGGGAAAAACTAAGTCGGCGGCAGTTGATGGTTCGGCCAAGAAAAAGAGGAAGGGAAAGAGAAAGGAGAGCTATGCGATCTACATCTACAAGGTCCTTAAGCAAGTTCATCCCGATACGGGTATTTCTAGCAAGGCCATGGGTATCATGAATTCGTTTGTGAATGATATCTTCGAGCGTATCGCCAATGAGTCTTCCCGCCTGGCGCACTACAACAAGAAGTCGACCATCAGCTCCCGCGAGATCCAGACCGCCATCAGGTTGCTTCTGCCCGGAGAACTTGCAAAGCATGCTGTCAGCGAAGGCACTAAGGCTGTCACCAAGTATACCAGCAGCAAGTAAACATCGACTCCAGCGTTGATTCACAACAAAAACGGCTCCTTTAGGAGCCACCACATGTCATAAAAAGCAATGTCCAACGTGTCAGTTCTTTAGTTATTAACCCCTTCTGCTCCTTTAATCGCCACACTACACAAGGCTTTCTTTTAAGCTTTCAGATTTGAGATAACTATTAGATTTAAGAGAAATATATACATAGAGTTTTTGTGTGTGTGTGTGTTTTTTTTTTGCAAAATAAAACTGTTTACAGCAATGAATGGCCCAGTTCAAGTTCTTTATGCTTTTCTTTATAAAGGATAGCTCGGAACGCTGCCTGTCAGTTTTTCACGCAAACTTTCCGTGTGCCGTCAACGTTTATCGTGGACTATTATAAGACTCCCCGCGAAAATCAACAAGCCAGTGGCACCTAATGTCATGTTCTCCGCACGCGCATAATTTAACAGGCAGTTTCCGCGCGCTTAGCTTCCGTTTGTTTCGTTGCAATGAACACTCGCACGAAGTATCATGTAATGGTTTTCACACTGAAGAAAGCCTATGCCCGAAGAGTTTGTGACTTTTCACAAGATGCTGAACCTTTGACATTTTTCAACCTTATCGGTTTTCAGTTTTTATTTTCTTTTGATTTGTTAGACCGAAGTTCACGGCTAAGTTCACGTTCTCCGCACGCGCTCGAGTGTTTCACTCCATCTCTGGTCAAGCATCAGAGAAACTTATTAAACAACGCTCAAGATCTCTTTTGTTTGGTTTTTTTTTTTTGCGAGATCTATCTTACGTCTTATTGACAAGAGCATTTTCTTTGCAGCTTTCGGGCGTTGATCTTCGATTGCCTGTTTTTTTGTTTTTTTTTTTATCCTGTGTGAGTGCGAGTGTGTGTGTTGCACCTAGTTTTACTTTGTTATTCCGTCAAATATATGGAGGGAAATATATGTTTTGTTTTTTTTTTCAAGTTGGTCATTGCTTTTGTTTATTTGGTGGCTCCTAAAAGAGCCGTTTGGTTTACTGGACGCCGGGCGAAGATATCTCTTCGTTTACTTCTTCTTGGTCACCTTAGCTTTCTTGACTGCGGCCGGCTTTTTAACTTCTTTCTTTGTGCTAGGTTTCTTCGCAGCTACCTTCGGCTTTGTTGGTGACTTTGTGCCTGATGGCTTCTTGACTGCAGGCTTCTTGGACGTATCTTTCTTGGATGACGGACTTTTTGTAGAAGAGTTTTTCGTAGAAGAAGTCTCTTTCTTGGCCGCAGGTTTCTTTGTGGAAGCTTTCGTTGTAGCAGCGGGTTTCTTTGGCTTAGCCAGCGGCTTTTTACTCGGCGCAGCAGACTTTCTGGTCGGCTTTTTCTGCTCTTTTGGTAGCTTAAATGATCCTGAAGCTCCCACTCCCTTGGTGTGGATGAAGGTTCCATTGGCTGTACCCTTCTTCAGAGCTGTCTTGACGTGATGAGATGCTGTATCTCCCACCTTGTAGTTGGCCTTAACGTACTTCTCGATCGCTTGGCGTGAAGAACCGTTGCGATCTTTCAACGTGAGAATAGCAGTCTTAATCATCTCTTCGTATTTCGGATGTTCGGCAGGGGTTTTGGTCATCTTTCGCTTAGCGTTGTCTGACATTCTGCTAGTTTCTGTCGGTCTACTGAGCTGTGAATTGTGTGACTCTTTCGAGAAATTCGAGGCACGTTGTTAGCATTGTAAGTTTTTACTTGTAAATGCGGACCGCAGAGAGAACAAGCCCGGCAAAGTTAGTAACGGACGTTGTTATTCTGTGTTTCTTTCATGCAAATACTTGGCAATAAATTGCTTGGTACACAGTTTTATTTGAGTTTTTCATTGAAATACTTTATTAAAACCTTTTTAAAGGGACCGAGGTACAGTCTTTTTTCCAACAACACGATAAAACTCGAAGTGAATCGACCGACATGTAAAGGCAAACGCTGTCTAATGCGAAGAAACGCTAGAAAGAATGATATTGGACTGATGTTTTGTTGACGTTTGGTCAGTTTGTTGGTTGGTTAGTTTCATTGGTTTATTCGTTGATTTGTTAGTTCTATCCTTCGTTTGTTCGTTGGTTTGTTTGTTCGTTCCTTCGCTCATTGTTCGTTCTTTCCTTCGTCTGTTTTTGACTGGTTCGCGTATTCGTTAGTTCTATCCTTCGTTTGTTCGTTGGTTTGTTTGTTCGTTCCTTCGCTCATTGTTCGTTCTTTCCTTCGTCTGTTTTTGACTGGTTCGCGTATTCGTTAGTTCTATCCTTCGTTTGTTCGTTGGTTTGTTTGTTCGTTCCTTCGCTCATTGTTCGTTCTTTCCTTCGTTTGTTTGCGAAATTGAAGTGTATTGCCGAAGAACATGACAAGAAGAACATGACACAATGTTTTTTCTTTAGCGAGAGCTTGAACTTGCATCGCCTAACCAGAGTTTAGCCCACAGATCATGGGGCTAATTGCGTGACAAAGGTGTGACTGTATCAGGCCTGCAATGCATTATGGGTATCTTAATCGTTCCAGCACGGAATGAACACTCGCGCCCAAAGTGAAATATATTTTAAGTGTAAAAGCAGGTCATAACTTGAACTTTCCGATGCTCCCGTTGCCTTGTGTCTGCAACGTAACTCTTGAAAATACCTGTTCTTCTCCCTGTAAAGAGACCTGCTTTTACACTGGCTCCGTTTTGGCTTCATGCAGAGTCGCTGTCCAAGTTTCATTGTTGAAGTGCTGAGAAGCACTCTTGCACAAGCGGGCTGCCGCACACAATCGTTTCTTCGAAAGGTGCGCTTCAACTTGCGGATCTCCAGACTTAATGATGTCTTTTGATCACCAAAACAGAGCCTATTTTGTAACTCACTTCTTTACAAACCAGGTAGCACCAATTCGTCGATATTCATACCGAGGCCATGTCACATGACCCCTCCAAACTGGTTCTCAGACCTCCGCTCGATTTTATGCAAATAACTATGTTTTTGAGTGCGCAATGCTGAAGTTTTCAGCTTTCTTTTGTAAAGCAGGAGAGGAAAAAATCCCGCATAATCTCAGCCTACAGTCTAGGAACGGTCACTCCAAGACGCAGACCATGGAGGCTGCAGACCGTGCAGACTGAGTACTTTTTTTCTGAGACTTGACTCACTTTTTTCGCTTCTTATGACAAAATAGTGATCTATATGCCCTAATGTTTGTTATTTATCCACAGGAGCCGCAAACTCAACATCTGACTGTTGAATCACGCGTTTAATAGACTTTCTATGGGAAATGCCCTTTACTGGTCCTAAATATACTAAAATCAAGCACTAAAATAAACTTCCATACATTCTGGCCGGAAATTGCGTGAAGTTTTGACGGGTTTGTGGTTTTATTTCTTTTCTCTTATTTGTTGTTGTTGTGTTGTTGTTTTTTTTTCGATTTTCTTCGTCTTCGTTCTCCTCTTAACTGGTTCATTAAACAAAGCAAGGACGGGACTCTAAGCGACCTTCTCCCACAAATCGCGTTTTCTTCACATAGTACAGAATCGCATTACACTAGCAGTATTCCCTCTTTCGCTTAGTTGAGCATGACCGTAAGTAAACCTGGACGAGAAAAATGCTCGCATGAAATTTTTCCTCGAGGTTTTCTTATGCGTCACGCACGATGGACTAAGCGAAAGAGGGACCACTCGCAGTTTAAATCGCCATAAAAACAAAACTGCCATAAGGACAGATAAATTAACCAGCGCATCAACTCATCACGACAACCGTACTGCGCTGGGAATTTCAAATGCTATTCGGTTTTCTGTGATCTTTCCATGCGCTAGGCGTTTTTGGCGTGATCACAGTCACACTCCAACAGCCACGTTACATTTTGTATAGCAATAGTAGGAAATGCACAAGTTACGTGTGACATTACATTACAAGTGAAGTTTATTTCTACATTTTAAAATAGCTTTACTTAAGCATATTTAGGACTAAAGGAAGCTTCCCTTGCAAAATCTAAAACACATCAACAGTCGCATACCACCGAGTTTGCGTGGCCTGTGGATGAACAGAACCAAAAAATATGTGAGTCAAAACTAAATTCAAAAACAAGAATAAGAAAACAAAAGTACTCAGTCTGCACAGTCTGCGTGGTCTCTACGGTCTGCGATCTGCAGTCTGCATGGTCTGCGTTTTGGGGTGACCGGTCTACGAATGCATATGTTTTGCGAGAAGCCACATCCAGCTCTTCCCCTTGTGGACCCCCTGTGCTGTGCGGGTTTCAGACTCTCTGAGCCCGCGCAGTATCATGGCAGAGGATACCTTAAGGAAAACAATATGGCGGAGGCGGGGGAATCTAAAGAGAACCCGTTTTCTTTTAAAACCTTTGTGAAAACCAAACAAGATACGACAAGTCCAAAAACTAACAGAGCTCAAGGTAAACAGAAGTCTAAAGATTCTGCTGTGAATCTGCGTAACAAGAATAATTTTAAAGATGAGGCACCTTTTCCGGAAGTCGACAAACAAGGTACGACAATCATATTTCACGACTATTTCTTTCTTCTTTGCTCGTAAACAATACAAATTTTTCAGTAATTATAACAGTTCTTTCAAACTTAAGGAACTTTTCACACGTTAACGCAAAATTAATAACTCAAAGGAAACATACCTGCAGTGATTTTCGCTTTCATTTTATCCTCGACAGTTAACGTTCTTCCGCCATCATAGAAACTCGAGCTTACCTGTCTTTATTTTTTAAAATTAAATAATTATAAGCTTTTTTTGAATTGAATAAATCATATGTCATTCTTTCATATCATGTGTCTACTAAACTGTTGCCTTTTATTAGAACCTAGCTCAACCTCAAGTTGGAAAAAACTTTTTTACAATTTCCCTCTACAATGTCTAAACTTATGCAACCTTACATACACCTTTTTACTTCAGCCGAGGCCACCTGACAGTTTCCAACCAATCACGACACAATTTCGAAAGAAAACTACCTGATGAATTTGTACGTGATATAGGTATATATCACCAATCATGTTTGAACAGTACGATTGTCAGCTGTTGGATCAAGCAAGTTCGACTGGCTGATAAATACGTGCAAAATTTAATTCACTTCAACAGCACAACAAACAAATGACAGAAGTAACTTTATTTGCAACTAGCACATAGAAAACCACCCATAAATATAATGAATTTAAACACTTAATTTTTTTAAGTGATCATATTGTTGGTTTCAATGACAAAGACAAATAAAGATAAATGATTATGCAGTTCCATATCCATGTTACTCATTCATTACTCCCACATTGAATAATTAGAAACATAATCACTCTGATCATCAAAGCATGATTGATCCATGCTGCTTCCATGCTGCTTACTTCTTTAGTTTGTCAATAGAATGTGTTTCAATGTACAGGGTGCAAAGAAAACTGAAAGCCACTCTCACTAGCCCCCTAAGAATTTCTACTAGTGTGATTGACTTCTTTACAATTAAATTGATCTAATAATTAAATCCCTTGCAATACTGCTGCAATTTGAATTTCCTCAAAAAATCAAGAGGTTGACAAAGGGTGCAAAAAGACCACTGTTAAAAATACCAAAAAGTATTTTTTGATGTGTGAATTTTATTAAAATTTGGTCAAAAACAGTATCACCCCCCCACCCTTCCTTTTCACCACTCTCCATCCATGCTCTGTCCATGGGCGTCACTGCAAAATCTAGTGGTACATAAAGCTATCAGACTCCAGTTTCTTTGCCCACTGAATTATCTTAGACTAACCTTTACATATCCTCACAAGTTTCAACTTAGTTTATACTGTATTATTTTCATTGTGAAGTATAGAATGGATGTGTTTCATTATGAATATCTCCATTGACTCTCAGATGAAGACAATGACGGTAGGAAGGAACTCAATCCATTTTCATTCAAAAGGTTTGTGTCAGATGACTTGGCATCCAGAAACAAGCGTGTTCTACAGGTATTTCACCATATGGTATTTATCAAGCTCATAATTAACCTACACTATTAAATAAGCACTATCTATCAACCTCTCTGCAACGTGTTATTGACCTCTGTATGACTAACTTATTTCAGCTTTTTGTGGTTGAAATGTCAGTCTGTGCATTTCCTACAATTAACAGACTCTAGTCTTTGCTTGGACAAAATAAAATGTATATGAACAATGACATGTTCAACTTTATGTCTTTTATTTTATACAATTCGATTCATGATTTTGTTTTTAAGATAGTTACAACTTATTCCATTTGCCCTTAAATGTGCTTACTCAATTTCTTGCTTAGGAACTATGCATTTTTAGCAGACAAATTTTTACCATTGTTAAGTAAAGATCATCTTTAGTTATCTTATCTCTTATCTCTCAAGGTAATTTGTAATCATCTTTAATTAGTCATTGATTTAATCTCCAACCATTGTTCAGATTTCACTGGAAATGTGCAAATTTTACATGGCCATTTTCTGTTTATTGTGGGAGGCGTGGTGACCTCATGGTTAGTGCGCTTGTCTCCGGATCAAGCGGTCCGGGTTTGAGCCCAGGTCGGGGACATTGTGTTGTGTTCTTGGGCAAGACACTTTACTCTCATAGTGCCTCTCTCCACCCAGGTGTATAAATGGGTACCGGCGAACTTAATGCTGGGGGTAACCCTGCGATGGACTGGCATCCCATCCAGGGGGAGTAGAAATACTCCTAGTCGCTTCATGCTACAGAAACCGGGATAAGCTCTGGCTTGGTGGGCCACTTGGCTCGTATACAGAATGAAGCTTTACTGCCTGTTTATTACAATGTTGTAATGTGGAACATTCTTTTGTAGATCATTGATGACGAAGTCCATGAGGTGAAGACAGATCAAGAAAATGTACGTTAACTCTTAGTTTTTAACAAGTGAAAACAAAAATGCAACACAATATAGGATATTAATAATAATAATAATAATCAATAATAATAATAATCAATCTTAATTTGTACTCATTCTTGCTAAAGAAAAAATTACAAGTCACAGATATTTGCTTGACTTAAGTACCCTCCCCTCAATTAATTGAAGGGGTACATGGAAAAAGACCCCAAGTGACATCTGATAGACTGCAAGATTCTACTAGCAAATTGCTTTTCACTTCCTTGTACAGACAAGGAGAATTTGACATGAGATCAAGAGTCACTTAGGGCTTTCTTCCTTGCACCCCTTCAATTGTCGCAGTCTAAACCAAACAGCAACACCTCCCATTGAATTCAATCAGAAAAAATGTATGTATTAACATTTACAATAGCATTTGAACCTACTTCATCACAAAGTATGTCTAAAACTAAAGAATTGAATGTATTTTCTAAAGTTTCAAATTTAATAATTAACAATTTTATTCTTTGAAATCATGGTGAGTAGTGGTAGAATATTAAAATATAAATTAACTAAATTTTCTGCTGTTATTCACTGAGATTGAAAAGAATAATTGTTTTTGTATACTAACATGAAGTGATCCAAAACGGACCAAAAGAAAACCATCAAAGACAAAGTTAATTGATCTCTCAGTTCAAATTGCGTGGAAAACTTGCAAGCGGCCCAAAGCATGGACAAAGCTATTTACAGAATCTTCAAACCTGGCAAATGTATTTTAACCTTTAAGAAAATCCTCGTCACAATCTAGCTAAATTGTCTTTTAACACTGTTCAAATCAGCAATCTTGATCAAAAGTCTGCTTGGAAAAAAAATTCCTGTTCGATCAAAGTTGCCAATTTCACTTCAAATACTTCGCAAAGGATCAACCTGAAATAATAGTGTGTGCAGGACTAAATAAATAAACTATCTTGCCACTTGTTCAAGAAGATATGTTACTTTTCTACCTTCGTATCTTTTGCATATGTTACCAGTTATCTTGCTTTAATCTACAACAAAACAAATGATCATGCTTAATTCAAGTTTTCTTTGTTTTTCACAAGCAATTTGTTATCTTTATAATTCATCTAGGGAGATGAAAGAGAACAAATTGATACCTCAGACCAAAAGATCGTTCGAAAAAGTGATTCAGAAAGCACAGAGACTGATGAAAGTGAGAATGAATCTGAAGACAGTTTTAATTCCTCTGCTCAGTCACCAGTATCAGGAAGTATCAATTACTTTGTAGCACCGCTAGAAAGTTCTGAAACTCAGGCCATGGTAATTGAGGAATTGAATCAGGTAAGGTTGTATAGAAACCCAGTATTCACAGGATCTTTTTTTTGCTAGTCCAAATATAACATTTCTTCAGTGGTGTGACATCACTACAGTTGCATACCAGGATACCTAGTACACAGGGGGGAGGGGGTGTGGGGGGGGGTTTATTCCCAGGAAAAATGGTTTGGACCCTTACCCTATTTATGACCAAAATCTGCGATTTTCCCTGTCCTATTTATGACATGACAGAAAATTCGAAACCCTATTTATGAACTCATCCTTAAATCAATACCCTGCTTCAGACCTGCCTTATAATTAGTTCCTTAGTTCAGATCAATGTTAAATTACTGTAAACATAATTTGTGAAGTGCTTTTTCTGATAGTCTTACCAATAATGATAAATATCTAACTTCCTCTTAAAAACATACCCATGTTAAGACTAGAATGCAAAAACCCTACCCTGTATATGACCAAAATGGCCAAAATTTGATACCACATTTATGACCAAAATGGCTGAAAAACCATACCCTTTGGGGCCCCACATACCCACATAGCCCATATAAGGGAGTACCACCCCCCCCCTCTGGGACCTACTATGACAGAAATCAGCAATCAATCGTCTTAGCTTGGTCATGTTGAAGGTGTTTATTGTTACTAATATTTCTAAATTATCTATATTTTTGAATAAAAAAATTGAGAAAGTTTTAGGTGGATTTAAACTTCCCCTGTTCACGTTTAGTTCCGTGCTGTATTTGAAATCCTACCATCAAGTTCTCTTTTTGCTGATGATCTTCTTTTCATCTTTAATAGAGTTTGTTTGTATTCTTTTTAGACTACAGTTACTATCCAAATATAAATAGTGCTTCCCTACACAATCATGAATCAACTTTTGACATTTGTCATGAATAACACTATTTTTGTAAACAGCACAATTACAAATGTCTTTATCATTGAAACAGCTTAAAGAAGAAAATGAAAGGCTTAGAAGAGACCTGCAAGAATCAAACCAAGCAAGAGATGAAGAGAAGAAAAGGTGATAACTAGAACTCCTGCCATTTATTGATTTTAAAGAGGAAGGGAGTGTTAGAATTGACATAACAAGACTGTTTAGCCCATTGACTCCCATGTCGCCAGTAACCGGCCGTGACGAGCCTCAGCCTTTGTTCCACTTCTGACATCATTTCCTCTGACCAAAATGGGCATCATCCATGCTCAACATCTGCAGGATGGAAAGATCTTTCCAATGATACCCAGATCAGAGTGATCGGCTCAATGGAGCCTGAAATATGAACGAAAATGCTCAAAAGGTTGAGTGAAAAACTCAGAGTAAAACTTCCTGCAAGTACATGTGGCTACTCTATGGTAAAAATGGCCTGTCTCGATGATGCTTTCTCAAAAGTTTTTAAACTGGAAGCAAGCCCAGTAAAAGGTCAATCACTGGAGCAAAAAGAAAAGAAAAGGAGAAAAAGGAAAGTGAAAAGAAATTTAAAAAATCGAAAAGCCTAAAGACGTAGGTCACTTTCTCCTCCAAATGGGTTTTAATCATTTGATGGGTTTTAATCATTTGACAAGTACTACTCTACAAAATAAAACCATTATAATAGCAAATTATGGCGGACCCAAACTTGCTCATTTTAGATCAATATTTCAGACTGTACTTTGATTTTCAAACTAGAAAAAAAAAATGCACATTGAAAAACTTGGTTCTGCTCTTGGTAAGGTTCTTCACTTTTCTGGCCCATGATTGTAACCCATTTCCCAGGCTGCGCTTGCCATTGCAAGCAAATATATGGATTAGTGCTTAGCCCAAAAACACAGGTGCTGTTTCTGTAATATTGGTAGGACATTTTGAATGGAGGTTTAACTGTATTTGAATTATTTGCACCATGTCTTTTTTAACAGGGTTGTAAGTTTGCAGAGGAAGCTGGCAAAGATTGAGAAAAGAGAGGCTGATGAAACAGCAGCCCTGGAAAATATGGTACACATGGTTGAGAAAAATCTGGAACTTACTACGGTAATAACCATTTACACTGCTTGAAACTACTGCTTTGCACTGCTTGACTGTGAGAGAAATGTACAAAGAAATGATCTATTATAGTTCAGGTTATTTGTTGTTTTTTCAGCAAAGAGCTCTCAGAGCAGAAGCAACAGTTGCAAAATTAAAGGAAGAAGTAACCATATTAAAGGTAATTTTTATGGCTGACTAAGATCCCTTTTACTCACATTTGAAAATAGAAACAATAAAGAAAGTATTATTATTATAAATTAAGTTACCTAACCTTCTCCCAAATTGTGTCAGCCATCTACAGAGTGAAATAAAATTCACTGAAACAGATTCACTTTTCCTTCAGAAAACCATCAGAAATAACTTGCTCATCCAAAACATGAAGTTCTCGCCTGAAAGATTCCTAAAAATATGAAGAAGTACAGAGCATGTTGGTTGTCCTGTTTCTGTCAGTTCATGCTGCTTAATCCAGGAGTGTCTCTGGCAACATGAGTCATTTGGCAGGAGTGAAACTGTTGCTTGCTGAATATTGAAATATCTCTCTCAAATATCCGAATAATTAACTCTCCTGCTTATCTTGGAGTCCTGAGGGGGGAACTTGCACGTAAAATGTTCTAGATACCAAGGAAAGTGCATGGAGTTCATTTTTATTCTTTACTTGTTTTTAGTGTTTTTTGGGGAAAATTATTTGGATATTTGATGCATTTTTGTTGTTGAATGGGTGGAATTCTACTTTCAACAATTTTGTTAGGCTCAAGAAAGCAAACTTGGCAATCTCCTGGATTTTTATTTTATTAGGTTGTTGATTTGAATGCTGCTCTTGTAAATAGCAACAAGTTTATAGCTAAAGCTGGTTTTAACCATGTGAATTGCATTGCAGACTGAGTCTGTTCCCATAGCAACATATAATCAACTCCTGGATGCCAATCACTGTACAATGACAGCTGTCAGAGATAAATCCAGAGCTGCCGCAGATCAAATGAATGTCGCAGCAAAGAATGCAGAGCAGGCAGTAAGGTGAATATTAGGAATAGTTTTTGTTCAGTAAACATCCTGGAAAATCACAGGTTGAAGTTGTTCTGTACCTTCAGTTAGCTGGACTAACTTGACATATGTGCATACTCTCAAGTGTGCAAGCAAACTACACAAAAACCAACAAATCGCAAATAACAACAGTGCATTTACATGGTGTTGCAACAAATGGAAGGATGCAGTTCTGCTACATTCTAAGAGCTGACGTTTCTTGGAATTCCTTTTGCAATTGTAATAACTCTGTTTTGAATAGTGCTACAAGTGATAATTGAGAGAAAAACTTCCTTTCTGCCTTTTGTATTAGCAACTGTTTTTCTCTTGTTGCTTATGCAAGGAAAATGCAGAGATAAGATTTGTGCTAAACAAGTTACTTCTTCCATTTTAGACTGGCATCTGTAAAATGCCAAATTTACAAATTGAAGAGCAGTTTTAATTCTGGAAAGACAATCACATACCTCCTTGTCATGTATTTAAATAACAATGCCGTACTTATGATTAGCTATGCTGAATCTCTTTTCCATTAACCTTTCTTAATTCTTCTTCTTCTTAATTGCTTTTTAGGCAACTGCTATCTGGTGTAGACACACTAAAGTTTATATCACAGCAACTGGACACCATTGACAGAATAACAGAGGTTCATGTTCATCCAGAAGACAGATAACGACAACTTAACTAGTCAGTCTTTTTACAAACAAGTTGGTCTCAAGCCAAACCTGAGTCGGCGATCACTTCTATGAAACAAGGACAACCAGTGTAAACTACATGTTTCAGAGCAAGCTTCTCTTTTTGCAGGGGTGAAATGATTATAAATGTTCATGGATGAGGGATTTCTTTCATCCTGAATGTGGCCTTAAAATTATGATATGAACATGACAGACAGAACCTGGAAGTGACTGAAAGTTTGACAAGTGACTGTTTTTTTCAAAGTTGGTTTCTGATTGGCTGAGGAGTGCCTTGGATTATTGTTCGACAGACAGTCCTGAGAATCTGTAAGCCGTATTTCATGGAACATTGCTATGAAAAATTTACTGTCAGGTGATAGAAATTTCAAGCTCATAGCATAACTTGGAAAAAGATGGCCAGTGAATCCATACCTTCTGAAAAGACCACATCAAATTTTGGCGTAAAACTATTAGTTATTTATTCAGGGCAGGAAAAAACCCAGGTTCAATAGGCTGGGGCAGGTAAATTTTGCTCTTGGGCAAGTGAAAATGGTGATGGTCTGGTGAGCAAGTGAAATTAGCCTCAGTAGTCTTGTTACAGTCCATCAGTGATTACAGACGGTACCTAGCAAATGGTGTAGTTGATAAGGCATAAATAGTGTGTGCCTATTGGGCAAGTACTATTTTAGTGTGGGAAACTGAAATTTACTGACCCTCTGGGCAACTGGATTTCGATTTTTATCTCCTGCTCTGCTGTCTCTTAGTTGTATTAAGGTATTTTCATATTTATCTGGCACCAAGTCTGTGTTGGAGAAATTCTAGTTTACTTACTTTCCACTTTATCATAGACTACAAAGGAAAGTGTCCATCATTTTTGCAGTGCAATCCATATAAGCTGAAACATTCACTCTCAGCAAAAAGTTGAAGCAAAATTATTGGCCAGACATAACAGGAAAAAGATTCCTGAAACAGGAAACAGTTCTCTCTGGAAACAATATTTTAAAGGAAAATATTGGTGAAGCTAATTCACAAGTAGTTGCAAATTTGAACTGCTTAAACATTAGCTTCTTTTCACAAGAGAAGTTTACCAATGTAATAAAATTCAAATGTATTTTCTCATCCTCAATAAACTGATGGTCCTGGGGAAAGAAATGAAATTTGTTTTATTTTTCCAAAAAAACTATCAAAAATTAATTTTAATAATAATAATTGCCATTTTTACATAGTGAATATAACTGCGGGAAGTTGTTCTGCATTGATTGACTAACATCAATGGACTGTTTTTGTTGTGATGTATTTGAATTACCAGAATTAATCTCAATAAATTGGCATTATTACAGGACACATTTAAATGATCCATTTCAACACAGTGGCTAGGAGTTGCGACAGGCTAAAAGTCAGCCTACTGGTCTCTGGATCAAGCAATCCGGGTTCGAGCCCTGCCCAGGGTCATTGTGTTGTGCTCTTGGGCAAGACACTGTACTCTCACAGTGCCTCTCTCCACCCAAGTGTATAAATGGTTACTGGCAAATTGAATAATAGGGGGTAGTCCTGGATGCATCCCATCCAGGGGGGGGGGGGGTATAAATACTTTGTCACTGTTTTATTTTCTGTGAAATGTGATTTAGTTCCTGCCACTCTTTTACCATCCTGAGTATTCACATCATCAGCAAATAATGTAAGCTAAGGCCCTGATGGTAAATGATTACTTTTGTAAATACAGTTAGTATTAAAGGGCCACAGTCAGCTGGCGCACATGCGCATTAGATTACATTTCATTGCTAATTTGCATATCACAGACATGATCCATACTGTTTTTAACCAAATATAATTAAAAAATAATATCATAGGTGAGCAAAAGCACACTCAAAAACAGATTTTTCAGTAAACGATTGAAAATCAAGCAAAACGATGCGAAGATTGAAGTGGATTCTTGATGTACTTTGATTTCAGGTTGAGGTGAACTTTTTTCAAAATGAGAACACTAGTGTCCAGGTCAGTGCAGTCCCAAAGCTGACTGTGTCCCTTTAAACTAAAATCTACTATGTGTTTATTTATGATCTCATAATTTGAACAGTAAATGGTTTATTAAAACACCTGGACTACAGATTTTAGAGTCCATTGTCATAATTTCTGATCGTTTGTTTTCTGGGGATTTGAAATGCTTCTGAATTTTTCTGATGCAGATACAAAGATGTCTCAATGACCTCACATTAAGTATAGGAAATTGTACGAATGTAAGTGCAAGCCATAATGTATCCCACACAATTCCATTGTTTATAAACCAATCAGATACAAGTAGATAACTTATGTGTCTAGTCCAGAATAAAACTGCCACACTAAAGAATAAATTCAATGTTCAATACTAAATTCAATATTTTCCGTGTAAATTCATTGACCTCTTCCATGTATTTTGGGCATTAGTAATTCGGCCAACTTTCATATCATGATCTGGCTACAAAAAGGCTGTCATTCTGCTTTAACAAAATTCCAGTCTGTGATTACTGAAATACATGTGGTTGATAAAAAATGAAAATGTACTTAACAGGAGTCAGAAAATACAAAAGGAATTCTGATGAGAAATCTTGCCTATATTGTTACAATTGCGTGTGTGAAAGGCAAATTCTGATTGTTTAGCATACAATGAAATTAATGATGAACATTGTAGCTTGCACATATGTTGAGCCAAGAAACCTTACACTACCAGTGAAATTGAGGAATTCTCTCAAAGTTGCTGGAGTCCTCGGGTGAGCACAGTTTGAGAGCTTTTCCAAATACCTTATTCCTGCTTGAATTTGGGAGTACTTAATTTCATGATTTTTGGCAAGGCTGTAAATTATTTGAATGTCCATGGGCATTACAAATCAATCATGCAGTGGTCCAATTTCAACCAGTCACAAAGAGGGAATTTCCACAGCCATAGTTATACTTAAGTAAGGCATTTTATTAACCTTGGTGGAATAGTTGCTGTGGCCATTGTCAGACTGATTGGATTAAATTGCAGATCACAGAGTAACCCTAGCTCTAAACAAAACCACTACCCATTTATAATGTTCAGTGGGTGATTTAAGGGAGGAGCCTGGGCTCCACCCCCTCCTCCTTGTTGCCTTTTAGTGGTGAAAATAGTTAAGGTCTGAAGAACTGAATATTTTTAAGGCCTTTACCCTAATGTAAGGCCCTAAGGGGCAGGGAAATGTTGCGGGGGGGGGGGGGGGGCACATTATAATTACGTCTGAATCTACCACTTGTATTCAACAAGTTAGTATACTGACCTATATATTGTGCAGTGTCATCCATAAGTGTGCAGTTTCATGCACTGGATGGAAGTCATCTACAAAGTGATGACATTTCTTTCCCTAAAGTTTGGGAGGAGCATTTGCCACTTTGCCAGTGATTGTTCTTTAATATTGCCTAACGTAGAGAAATAATTGGAAATCAATATTTAAAAAAAAAATGTTGACTGTTTATAGTGGTCGATCTCTTAGCTACAACTAGCTAGATTTCAGGTATGCCAGTTAAACTGAAAGAAAGAAATATTGCAAATAAACATAGCAGGCTTAAAAATCCCAACTGGCAGGGGGCAGACCTGCAGACCAGTTGGCTATTTACAAGTGTGACCAAGGAGTTGAACTGGGGTCTACCAAGAAACAACTCCAGCTTAGTGGTTAGCGTGGGACTTGAACCCGTGACCTCTGGATTTTGAGTCTGGCACCGTAATCACTTGGCCACCCTGACTCCAATAGTATTACTGCTAATACAATTTGATTCTTTCCTTTTGATATTTATATCACCTCATAGAAATCTCCAGCTTATTACACTTCCCCCCCCCCCCCAAAAAAAAAACAACATCAATTTGACTTAATTATAAAGAAATGAAATAAGATAATGATAATAAAAAAGATCAATGGAAATGACAACTGTATCCAAAAGCACCAAAGCAACATACTAGGAACTCTCCCAAGTGGGGTGAGGTGGACTCCGATATGAAGAGGCCAGGGATGCCACACTCAGATTGGCCTCATTTAGGAGTTTAATTCAAATTTTCCAATGAGCATCCACAACCTTTTCATGTGGGAGTTCCCCGGGGATACTTAATTGAATAGCTGAACTCAAACTGCAATTGTTATAATTGGTTGACGGTACCAATCGTAATATAACAAAACAAACAACGAAGTAACTGAAATGGGTCCAACTTGTACGTTTATTCTCCTCGCGATGACGGTATGCGAATATTTTCTTACAACACGATCTCGATAATACGACAGAACAAAACAAAAGGCTCAAAATACAAAATCTCGTATTACATGTCAGCTGGTAACTCGGGTAACACAACATGTCACGGTCACGCAACTATTAGTCTCTTAACAGCAATACATTTCCCCATCTCTAAAAATTGATTTCAGACTGCAGTGTATATTTTCTTTTGATGGTTTTCAACCAATCCTGATAGATTCAACTGACAATGGAGATGAAATGAAAACAGACAGTATCGTGTGATGCAGACGGAAATTCGCTCTACTTTGGGGTGTCATCTTTTGCACAGATTGCGGACCTGTCCTTGTCTTCCGAGCGGGTTTTGATCGGGAACTGGGACGAATATTGTGTAGCAACCAAGATGGCTTCCCAAGTGAAGGATTTCCAGGACGTCTTTCGAAATTCAAACATCAAGGAAAGAGAAAAGGTGTTAGCTAAAGTTCTCAAATTTCCAGAATTTAACGAAGAAGATGATCTAAGGACTGCTACACTAATTGACGTGTATTACGAGATGTTTTCCTATCTGGTAAACAATGGCTTTCCTTGGCGGGAAGTGGCTTCATTCTTTGAAATGTTTCAATGTTTGTTGAGCGAGACACAAGGTAAGCGTTATATAGCTACTGACAGACACAGAAAACAGCACCCGCCATAAAGAGTCTTCCAGAAAATATACAGTACATGTATTGTTACATCAAATTGATTAAGATTGTGATATGATATCCGCTAATGATTTCATCAAGGTGGTAAAGGTTTGAAGTTTTGATTTTGTTTGACCAGAGCATAAAAGCCACAACTGCACACAGCCACTATTCCTCAAATATGAGCAGTAAAATCTAAGCCAGTTCTCATGCAAACGCTGGATTTTGCTTTAATCAGGCGCTGCTGCCCTGATTTATTGAAAATAATATGGAGATGTTTGCTATTTCAGAAAAAAAGAGGGACAGTTCCTTTCAATTGAAGTTCTAAAACTTCTGAGATTTTGAACTTGAAATCTTCATTATCTGCTGACTCATTAGTTTGTTTGCAGTAAAAAAAGACACTGCTTTCCAGAAAAGAAAAGGATCTTAGACTGACTGTTAACTATCAGACAATAGGCTGAGACTGTTGAAAATGATCAGACAAAGCCAAACCCCATTCCTTTCTGAAAATATTATTACAAATAGTCATGGAATAATGAATGTCACGTCAATTAATATCTCTAATTGTGTTAAAGGCATATTCAGCTAGTCAAGGAGCCTTAAAAACATAAAAAGAAAATATATTTCAAGAATATAGCCACAGGATACTGTCTTGACCCCATCATAGCTTAGTACTTATTTAAATATCTTATGGCTAGCTTTGCAGGCTACTCACATGGGTAAAATGAAATGAGGGGATCTCTATACCTTGTAGTATCCTGCAAGAAAATAATGTTCTTCATGCAGTATAATAAATCTTTCACTGACCAAGCTTGTTGAGTAATGTTGTTTGATTTTGGCATCTTTCTTTACTTTTTTTGCGTGTTCATGGACCTTGACTGTGTCTTGGACCACGAAAGCACAAAAAATAGGCAACATGCATCTCATCTCAGACTTGGTTAATAACCCATTTATGCAACACACACTGAGTTTGAGGTTCAGATTGTAAGCTACATTTTTCTCCTTTGAACTAAAGGAGAAAATCAAACAGGAAAAAAACCAGGATCCATGACTTCAGCAAAGACTGAGAAGATGATGTTAATAAGATATTTAGTATATCTCTACTGTGAGTCAGGCAGTTCTAGTTACATGGTATAGCTTCAGATGACCAATTCGTGTCAATACCAAATGATTCAATTCAAAATTGTTGCTAAATTGTTAGCATGTTTCAGTACTTATGAGTGTTGAAATTTTAAGTTTTTTTCAAGTTTTAGCCACAAAACTTGATAAAATTATGTGTACTGACTTTTTGGAGAGAAAAAACAGCTTTAGTTTTTCATTGGTGACCTTCTAAATTGACTAATCACAGCAAGTGTAGTAACTGAAAGATATATAGTAACTTATTTTACTTTCCAGTAACCTACTGTATATTAATATGTGAACCATTAATGCCATTCAATTCCTGTGTTAAACTTGTTTTTGAAGGCAAACCACTGGTAGATGCCATAGCTGTGTTTAAAGAAAAGCTGGACAGTTGTGCCCAGTACTCCTGCGACAACAACCTGAAGTCTGTAATAGACTATGTTTTCTTGACATATTTTCAACATTACAAGTTATATCAATTTGTTCTGACTCAAGAGAGAGGTGATGACATCACCAAGGTTTACTTGGTTGTTGAACCACCCAGAACTGTGCCAGTAATGAGAGAGGCTATACCCAAGGGTGTTTGGGATGAAGAACAGAGAATAAAACAAATTGATCAAATGGAGCAAGAACGCAAACAGGTATGTCTTAAAGCACGTGGCACTCAATTCTGAGTGCAACAGCTAAATTCAAGAAGAGAATGGTTCACAGGGGGTCACTTCATAAGATGCCTTTGACGCGAATCACAATAACAGATTATGTAGTAGAAAAGTGAAGTTAAATAAACTAAAATATTTTTTGAGCCTCATTCAGTACAGTGCTGGAAATAAAAGGCGGTCATTGGGCCTTGTCTGACCAAATTTTGAAGTTCTCCAACTAATTTTACATATTAATCCAATGACTGTTCACCAAATGACTTTGGTAGCTGAAGAGTGAACACGTAATAAAGAGCGGTTGCTTGTTTCTTTTCAACATAAACACGGGATAATTTGTGGCAAAGCAATTTTATGTCACACTCACATGACTCCAAAGAGGGCCCTGTAAATATGATATGACACCATTTAAAAATAAAGCTTAATTGATTAAATGTACAACGACAGATACTGTGACTTAAGAACTGTAACAAAGAGATTTTGGATTTTCAGAATGTAAGGCTTGTTAAAAAGGAGTTGCTTATTGGAAGGAGGGCAATAAATCAAATCTTTATAATGGTAACTTACTTTGATCTGTAAATCCCATTTTTTAATTGAAGATTAAAATCCCATCCATGAAGTAGAACCATTCATGCTACACAAACATTCTACACTTAAAAGCCTTCACCTTATGAAATCATTTTGTCAGCAAAACATAGGAAAATGAGAAAAAAACCCCTGTTCTGTTGCACAATTTGAGGCTAATTTGGTCAAAATATTCACTCGTGGGCATATCAAAACCAGTGCATGTCCATTAAATATATCTACTATGCACTAACAATGATATTTTTCTGTGCAGGAAAGAGCTGCTCAATACGAAGGTGAAATGCAACTAGCTGTCCAACAACTTGAGGAGGAATTTTTGGAACTTGACTTGCCACCGGAAAATTTAACAACTGAGCAGCTAGCCAGCATTGTTACCAATGTTACTGCTAAGAGGGTCGCTGTAACTGGTACAACTATCAATCAAAAAATAGATGAAATGCATGATTCATTAGAGTTCAAGTACAAGCATGCTAATGTTGGTCAGGAAAATGATAAAGGAGGTGGAAAATCTGCGTCAAGCCGTCACTCCAAAGGAAATTCTGGAAAGAAGTGACTTCAGAACATGGAAGAGCTCAAATCTGACTGTTTCCCGTGAAGTGGACAATTATTTGTCTCTGACTACAATTTTGAGTACTTTTCTTCTTTTGTGCTTGTACATTCTTACATTGTGTATATATTATAGTTATTTAAACTTTCTTCACAAAAGGGGTTTGCATTTATCCATCTATTACCATTTATTTATATGTGCAAGACAAAGTGTGATGCTGCAAACACCCCTTGATACAAATAAAGTGAGCTGATAGAACTTTATAGATCTTCTCTCTTTTGCAAATATGCATCCTAGGTAACTTTTCAAGTTCTCACAAAGTACTTTTAAGTGTTTCCAGCAAATTCATAATTCTTACATTATCCTTCAGCAAGCCAAACCAATAGTGCTCAAGAATTTGGCCAGGAAAGAAACTAAACTGAGTAAGTGCTTGTTATGAAACAGAATATTACCGTAACTCTACCTTACTCTTTCATTAGTTACCACTGCAGGAATATCTACATAACAAGTCTCTACACTTGATAAAGAAATATTTTTTTTAGTCTTTATGCAATGGATATTAATTATCTGAATACTGGTCTTTGCTTGGTCTGGTTCATTCTCCTGTTTTGTGACTCATGTCTGTATTTTAATAGGCCCTTTGCATGATCTGGTCACATGGTACAGAATTAATTACACTGGGACGCAAGTTACACAGTGGGACTTTCAAAACAAAGGAAAGTTGGGCTGGACTGGTATGAGTTCCTTTGTTTTGGAAGTCCCACTGGGTAACTTGCGTCCTAGTGTGATTAATTCTGTACCATGTGAGCGGATCGTGCAAAGGGTCTATTCCCATCCATTCCAAAAATTGAGGTCCAAAAAAAGAAGACCGATATAACTGTAAAGATTTTTGATGTAGCTTGCATGTGGATTGTGCGATCAAGACAAAATAAAAACTGTTTTGAGAGTTATTTATTTAAATTTTGCACTTTTTTTAACACCAAAGGTATACGTTATAGCTAAAAAGCAAAGATTCTTTGCATGCCATTTGGATTTCTTGAGACAGTGCCCCAGAGGTTGTTTTAAGCTTACTCTTTAAAACTGACTGACAGAAATCGTTAATGTGCTATAATTATTGGGAGGTGCTTCAGATGTAACAAAAAGTATATGGCACTTTTCACTTTATTTTCAATACAAAAGATTTGTGCTGCAGCTGTACAGGATATAAATAGGACTACACTACATTATTAAATACACTGTCATTCCTGGATGATGGCAGAGTCTCTTGAACTCTAGCTTTAAAGTTAAATAATCATTTCCCTTGATGTAACTCCAGAATATTATTATCTTTGTCAAAACTCTTGCCATCCCTAACAACATGTGACAACCCTTGGGGTGAAGTGACAACCTTCTGATAAGCTTTAAGCTTTCAGTTAAATTTTATATTAAGTTGTAAAAATCCTATAATTCATTAGAATCTCAGCCGAAGAACATCTAAACTTGGGCATCTAATGGCCTGACCACATCATCCCCTGCCAAAAACTTTACTACACAGAGAAATAGTTTTCTTGAAGTTCACTGAATTTATATTAGGATAATCATCTGGAAGTGAATATGCACGGTCATCAAAAACAGACTACATTAAAGAGCACCATTGCACTATCCAGCTCGACATATCCTAAATAATAAATAATTTGGTGTTGAATATAGAACTGTGCTGCATCAGGAATTGAAAGTTCTCATCATGAATTCCACTTTGTCAAGGAATCTAATATTGTTTTCTTTTTTGTGCTCAGGAGAACACTGTAATACAGTTACAAATTGTTTGATTGTTATCCAACAATTTCCAACTCAAACGACTGAGCACTTGCTGCATCACTGCTAGATTCATCCTGTATATTCACTGTAACCAGTGTCTTGATGGTTTCTATTGCTGCCGGCAGCTCTTCAGGTGAAAAATATCTGCTAAGTACAGGAGCTTTCTTTCCCATGCAGTAGTCTGCTTCGTACAGAAGTTTAAGAACAGTCCAAATATAGCCATCTGCAGGCTGATTAAGGAGAACTACTTGTCGTATTTCATCGATAAGCTTCCCCTGTGGATCTGAATTGTAAATGAAATCACAAACATAAGATTAGCCAAAATAGTTTAACTCAACTTCTTGTTTTTCCAAAGGTTACTGTTTCAGGGATTCCTGAATTTCTCTTATATTTTGAATTTCAAGTTGTCCTTTAGTCAGCTAATGCATGTCCTTCCGCTAAAATTAATTTACACCAATTAGCAACACATGCAGGCATAAATTATTACAACATAATTTGTTAACTTTACATTCACTCCTCGACAGGAAAAATTTTGAGATCAACACTGGGCTTGAGAGCTTGTTTCTGGACATTAACTGAAGTCTATCAAGTGCCCAGGCATATTCACTGATCAGTTCACATTAAACAATGTTAGAAAACAGCCCTAAGAAAATACTTGCGCTGAGAATACGTGTTTCTGTAACTCAATGGAAACACAGAACTAGCATGAGCTGTTGACGTAATGATGGCGCGTGCAAAGAGAATTTACATTTTGATGATCAAAGTAAACAAGTTGTTTTTCTTTTTCGTCGCAATGTTTTCTAAAAGAAATAGAAAACATGTTCTCTGTGTTTCTATTGAGTTATAGAAACACTTGTGAAAGTTTGGGTGAACTCAAAAAAGCTGCTGTACTTGATACATGGCAACCTATTGATGTGTGTAGATCTAGCATACACAACACTATGGACATTTTTGTTCCAAGACATCTGTGTGTTACATAGTTGCTAATAAAAATTGCAAATGTATAAAAATATTTATTAAACAATGTATAATAGTCATACCAGAATCAACAGTCGGATATCTTCTTCCAAACAGTTTTGATTCTCTCCCTAGGATTCCACGCATAACTAAGCTGTCTAATACTAGTGTTGCAGAGTTTTCTCTTTCATAAGAACCGTGTATAATCCATTCTACTATTGTTCTTGGCTTCCCATTAGTTTTGTGATGATGCTTTACCATGTCAGAAAATAGAGCTTGATCCAAATATGATCCTGTTAATGTGGCATCTTTAACCTGCAATGTAAAATGATTGATCTTTATGTTTTGTTTCAGATTTCATACTAACTTACCAAACAGAAAATGTCATATAAGATGAGCTGATGTAAATAATGAGAAGGAGATTGGGAGAAATTGAAAGTAATCAGAGCCACAGGAGATGGTTTGTGTAGTGAGCACTTTTCAATTCTCCCAAACTCACTCTTGCTTAAATCAGCCAAGGCTCGATTTCCGCAGCTTTCTCGAGTCCGGTCTACGTTCCTCCCGAGAATGGCCGGAAGCGTGAGCGGCAAAGCATGTCTGTGACATAAACTCATAATTTAATTCTAGCAGCACTTCAGGTGGTCGGAAATGTCATCTGATGACAATCATAGGCAGGCCCACTTGATGCCTACGGCTTGTAAAATTTGTGGCGTTTTTGCCACTTCTTTTAATTTTGGCCCTCCAACCTATTTAGTTTCACATTATTGTTGCGGAAGGGAACAGTTTCTTTTTTTAAAAAAAGTAGAGCAGAGCTGTTTGACTATGGTGTAGCAAATGTCATGTCAAAGGTGTGCATGATGTTGACACCATGTTTACGTTTTGCTAGTTAGTTCGGTTTGATTTAGCTCATTTTGTCTGGCTTCGTCAAAGACTGGTGTCGCTTCCCTTCAAGAAGACTACCGTACACATCAATTTGACCGAGTTTTTTGTTTCTTGAGATCGATGTTTGCGTTTATCCCTCTCTTTGTTGACTTCGTTCGTTATCTGACATTCTGGCACCACATGATTCAAATATAGATTCTAACGCACAAGTCTGTTGACTATTTTGCATGTTTTATATTGCACCATGGTTTAGATCAGGCAAGATTTCATCGGTTGACGGTATTTGGTTAAAGTTTCGTACTAATGTGATCGTACTTCACATCGCACAACTTCTTTGCTACTGCGAGAAAGCTAATTTATGCAGCCTGCTCGATTCAGGCAGGCAGATTTCTTATTGGTTGAAATTAACAATGCCAAGTCCACGAGTCCAGCCATGAGTTCGGGGGAGGAGCGCGGGCTCCTTTCCCAAACAGCGGCTGGTAATCGAGCGTAAAATCAGCCTTGTGAACTTCTAAGTGCTTTCCATTACATGAAAAATTCCAGTTTGAATTTCCAGAAATTTCCAGCGACAAATAAAACACCATTTTCTATTCCATTTGACTTTCCTGCCAGAATTTACAGAATTTTCAGTTAAATGGTCCGCTTTTTCAGAAAATATTCAACAATTCTAGTTTCTCTAGAAACCTCCCCAGGAAATTTCTGCACCAATTATCCCCAAGTCAAAATTTTAGGGATTTTTTGTTGAACAGAAAGTGCCCCATGTAAACACAACGCAACCATATAAATTATATCCTTTCGTAAAATGGTCCACGTGACATCATATAAAATTTTTGACATTGAATCATCATAGTAAATAGAGCAGAATGGTGAATGACACTCGTTCACATTTTTGGCCTCAACAATCATAGTTGTTTACCACTGGCAGCGGAACTAACCAATAGCAACATTTCAGTCATGTAACTCATGCGTTGCCATCTTTTGTCGCTCCTTTGATGTTTGCTGGGCTCCATAATCATTCCCATCTACGACTTCATGTAATCGGAGCAGCTGTTTTCTGATCAAATTCTGTAAAAGAGGCTGCTGATAGCCTGCTGTTTTGTTAACACTCCTATCGCATAAGCCTGATTGTCATTGCCTGTCATTTCACTGAGTGACAGCTAATGTCCCTTATCACCCTTGCTTATCTCGCCAGCACTTTTGTTTTCAATCCATCTTGATAGCACACGATCCTCAGGACCGGGAAACAATTTTCCACACATAAGTATTCAAGGATTCATAACGAAAAATTTTTTTACACAAACTGAATGGACAATTATTAAACCTAAAACTGTACATTTTTCATCAACAACTGAATTGTCGCAAAACAACTTCACTACTTAGTTTCTAACGTCTTTGACTGTAGTTCATATTTCTTTCAGCTTCTTGCCGACTATCGCAAAGAGCCTTTTAGCTTGACGATAAAAATAAGCTTGTGCCTTAAGTCTTTAATTAAAATACGCTTACTTCCTGTTGTTAACTTTGATTTCTACTACTGTACATCTCTAGAACTTATTTTAAGACCCTGTCAAAAAATACCTACTTTTACCATAATACTTTGTCTCTTCTTGTCCATCCAGTGCTTAATTTCTTTGTCCAAGTCAATTTTCTCCAACACATACAAATCTAGCAAGACTGCCGCTGTTGCTGTATCTGTCATGGCGTTAGGCCTCTGTCTTCCTTCTACATTACCTGTGTGTTGATTTTGCCACAACAAACAAAATGCTTGGGATAAACTCAGTTCCCTCTCCGCGATGGAATGTTTATCGAACCTGTCAGAAGCGAGTAATTCGCCAATTTTGGCTGAAACGACCCATTCGGAAGCCATTACGAAAATTTCAAAATATTTAGCCGAATATTTTGCCAGTAGTGTGTCGAGAGTGGGTAGCCTGTGCATCATGGAGACTGTAGGGGAGGTACTCAGGGATAAGAATGTAGCGTGAGAGGGATGGTGGTAAAATGACAACAATAGTCAAAACAGAACTCACTTAGCGACAACTTCCAAGATGGCAAACCACAAGGTTCCGAGGTTTTCGACATGGACCAGCGAAACTTACATCGATCCTATAAATATGCCGGCAAACAGGTATTATACACCGCATTTTATGGCATACCGAGATAATCAACGATACGGCGAAGGCAGAGAAAAATGGTTTCAAGATTACCGTCGCTCGCACATCGCTGAAAAAACCCTGGTCAAGAATTTAAACACCCTTGGCTCTCCCTACAGACCAACAAGCTTTTCTGATAAACCAGATCGTGTGTTAGGCACTCGTTGCTTGCGAAGAGAAGCTGTTTTGAATAAGCCACGGCATCACCTCACTAACAGAATTCCAGATCGTGAGAGAGACCGTGCTCAAATTGACGACATTACATTTGAACACCGACAGCAATACAGAGACCAAAGTGGGACTTTGTTTGACCAAAAACTCGATTATTTTCACTACCCGACTACAGCGGAGCAGCAGTTTTTGCCTAAAGTAAGTCCTCCAGAGGGGACGATCGGTGATTATCCAAACTGTACGAAAGCTTCCTTGGAATACACTTATGATAAGGAGAGAGGCCCTAAAGACTACGAACTTTGGCATAAAGTGTAGAGCGACATTGAAGACGATATCTGCAAACATGGCGACGGATTGATGAGACCCCTAATATAAACAGATATCGTTGGTAAAAGAGAAAATATCAATCTTCGTTTATGGAAGTGGAAGGTTTTTACCAAATATATATCTTTTGGTCGATTCCAGAGAATAATAATGAGCTAAGGTTTCTGTAAGTGTCAGTTCAATTCGTTCCGATATATATAGCTTTACTTTTATAAGTTTACCAATGCAGCAAAGCTTAGTGGATTGTTAACTTAAAACTAAAGGTTTAACTTTAAAAAAAGTTGGAGCCAACCTAGTATGCAGGCGTTTCGTGTTAATCTTGAGTTAAGCCATCTTGATTGTTTGGCGTCCTCTGTCCTTAGTGACCGGTTGTCAAGTTGAATAACTTAGTGATTAGTCACTGTCAACAGTGTATGTTAGAAGTGTAATTAAGAGATCAACGGATTAAAAACATTTCAAGCTCATTGCAGGACTAGATAACAAACATGTATGTCTTCTATATGGTTTTATTATTTTCACGGAAATCTGGGGAGAAATAGTGCATCTCATTTTATATAACAGATATCAGACAAAATTGAGTTTTCCCCATGTTGAGATAAAAATAATTACATTTACTGGTAGTAACTTGTAAATGAGTTTTTGAGTTTCCTGTTTAATTTTTTTCAACTTAGTTTTTATCTGGGGTAAAAAGATTCCTTTCTTGGAAAATTACTAGGAGAAAAAAGTGAAGTTGACACAAAGCTTTCAAAAGTTGTCTGAATTCCTCTCCCAAATATGTGGAGGTTCATTTTGATTACTGGACTGAATTACAGCCTTGTAAATAAAATTTTTACCATACAGCCGTAATCATGTAATGCTATTGAAAACAATAACGTTGACCCAAGGATGTGAGCCAGTTGGAAGCCATCCAGCCTATTACACTTAAGCCCTGGCCAAATGGACTCGGAAGTAGTTGCAAGTAGCCCCAAGTTGATCTTATGTTGAAACTTGCATTGGGTGGCCAAATGGACTCGCAAGTAGCCCCAAGTCGATCTTATGTGGGAACTTGCATTGGGTGGCCAATCAGACTCACAAGTAGTCGTAAGTAGCCCCAAGTTGATCTTATGTGTAAACTTGGGTGGGTGCCCAAACAGACTCGCAAGTAGCCCCAAGTTGATCTTAAGTTAAACTTGGGTTAGGTGCCCAAGCAGACTCACAAGTAGCCCCAAGTTGATGTTATGTGGAAACTTGGGTTGGGTGCCGAAATGGACTTGCAAGTAGCCTGAAGTTGATCTTACGTGGAAACTTGCATTGGGTGGCCAAACGGACACACAAGTAGTCACAAGTAGCCCCAAGTTCATCTTATGTGGAAACTTGCATTGGGTGCCCAAATGGACTCGCAAGCAGTCCCAAGTAGCTATAAGTTGATCTTACATGGAAACTTACATTGGGGGGCCAAACGAAGTCACAAGTTTCCTTGCAAGTACACACAAAAACATTTCAAGGCAGACATATCCTGTATTTCATTGATTGATCATAGCTGGTGAATGGACGCCATTCAACTTGCATTGACTTGGGTTGGGTGGCCAAACAGTGACAAACTTGCATTGAATTGCATGCAAATTTGATCTCAACCAAAGTGAGCACAAGTCATCGCAAGTACATGCAAAGGCAGGCCAAACAGAGTCGCAAGTAGATCCAAGTTTTCAACTTGTGTCTACTTGCAAGTCTATTTGGTGAGGGCTCAATGCTCCATTGTCATATAAGCTTGCATAATTCACTGAACATGTGCAATTTAGACAAATATTCTCTGAAAAATTTTCACAAGGTGTAACAAAATCCAGGTCAGGAGAGGTGGCAATCTGATGTACTTGTTTTGTTGACTCAAGTTAGTTCTGGATGGACTGCGGAAATGTTAGGCTCTCTGTCAGGGTGTACAGGCTTTGCTGTGGTTGATCCCTATGTCCTGACCTGAAGCCAGATATTTTCTTTTGTAGCCCTTCCACTCAGTACTACATGAAGTAACCTTACATTATTGTTTTTGACCTGCTATATGTAACCACATCTTGACTTGTACAGTGACCACCTATCTGGATTTCATCAGTGATAAAATCATTTAAACAAAGCAAAACTAAAATGGATTATTCTCCACCCAAGTCCTTGGTGTTTTTCTTGGATTTGCATTGTTTTAACATTTTTAATAAAAAAAATGAACATGTCTATTAATATGTTGTCAGTCTAAAATCCCTAACAAGCAAATGCATGACTATTAGTTAATTTTGAAAAATTCAAATTGACTTAAAATTTAGATTTGTTCAAATTAACCAGTAATTTGGGCAGTTTCAGGTAGTTGACTTCTGGTAAATCCAATTTATGCACTTGTCAGTGTTTTTTCGTCGTCTAACATTTTGACCTATGTGAGCCGTGCACGCATGGAGAAGTGTGGAAAATTAGCAAACCTTTGTCTTGCACTACAGTGCAAGTAAAGAATGACAACGGTGGAAATGGCAGTGGGAAAGGCCATTAAAATCCCGAGTTTTTCATCATATAGTCTTCACTTACACACAAAGAGAAGAGTCGAATTAGCTACAAGTGTCATAACCTGGTATTTCAAGGCCTGTGTTGGACATGGTGAGCATGTGCAAGGGTTATCCACACTAGTGTTGTAATGAGTAACAAGGTCTTTGAATAAATTAAAATGATGAGAACAAACTTTGGGTTAGCAAAATCTGTATTTTCATTATGATAGCAAAACATTCCTCTCCGAATTTTTTTGATCCATGACTCTGGTGAAGCATAATTTTTTGCGTAACAAATAAATAATAATAATTGCAAAAGTAATTTCCATGGTTTGTTTGCCCAGTAGTATTTTCTCTCTTATCGTGTTTGCTGATTTCTCCATATTATGTTCTTTACTTCAGCTGGGTTTGATCTGAAAAAAATAATTTAAAAAATGTATGTAAGACTGAGCTTTTTCATGTAAACAATTCATCTTTTTTAATAATTTTCATTAGTTGAAACGCTTATGTTTACCCTGAGATAAAGGATTTTATAACTTTTAAACAGTGTTAATCAAGGTAAAGAAATCATATTTTCAGCATGCATACAAGCTCTACAGATGTGCCAGGAAAGCACGAACAACTACGTGGCAAGGTATTACTAAAACATTGAAGACTATACTTAAAAGATCTCTTTACCTTTATCTGGAAAGTGCCGTCTTTCTCTGTGTTTTTGAGGAGTACTTTTGAAGTCCAACCGGCTAGCATGGTGTTGATTTGAGTCGCCTTTAAACACAGCACTTGCAAACGCGCTTGGATCATGTTTCCTGTTTGCTCGTAACCAGTCTTGCTTGGAATTGAGTTCCACGGTGCACCAGGATTCCACGTTCATGGTAATTCTTGAATTGCCAGCGAAGTTTCAGGAACTTTTATGGAAGTCGTTCCCAAGCTTGACTTCTCAACTCTGCTTTGTTTGATTTGTTTACAATGAATGAGTCGTTTCTATGGAAATGACGCTAGTTCCAGTTCACTGACCTGTGTTGGAATGCTCCTTCAAATTAAAGGCCTGGATGCAAAGCAGCAGGCCTGGTTTTGCTACACGAGGAGCGAGGGAAATGGCTGAATTTGAGTGAAAGTTGTCTATAATATTATCCCGGTTATTGTTGCAAATATGCATGATTTGTCCTAAAATACTCAAAGGAGAAGGCTTCTTCAGCTAAACGAGATGTATGCGATTTATAAGCAGAATCATCCGCCCACAGGGGTTGAACACTGTGTGTATTGCCAGTTCTTCTCTGCAGTGGAACACAATCTTGTTGTCGCAGGCACATCACAACTTCGTATTTACAGGTTTTATACACAAGACGAGGTGAGCAGTTAAACAAGCCCTTCACAGCCGATTTATGCTCAGTACAATAAGAAATGTTTAACGCCAAGCGTTATTATTATTATTATTATTATTATTATTATTATTATTATTATTATTATTAGAGTCCTTCAGGCTTTCAGCTGTTTATGAAAGGAATATAATTTATTACATTTCTTTACAGCAAAATGCGGTAGGATCAACATCCACAGACAAGACAGCAGGTTTGTGCTTTTTATTTTTCCTTATCATTCATTAGCGATGCAACTTGAGATAAAAATTAATTAATACTTAACATAAATTGCTTCTGGTGATATTTTATTAAACAATCAATGCCTGGCCACAAGTCAAACAGTGAGTTTTGTTTCCCTAAGATCCTCAATGGTCAAGGAGAAAAAGAACTCACTGTTTCCATGGTGACAACTATTAAGTACTTTGCTATATATGTCCCAGCTGAGAAATGCACTATGTTGTAGTTATTGTTCACCACTTAATTTTCTGGATCATGTGTACTTAAGACATTCGCAGTTGAATATCGATCGACACCCTCGCTCAACACTCGATCCACATCTTGACTGACACTCAGTTGACACTTGGTTGAGACTCAATCAACATCTGATCAACAGTTGGTCGAGAGTCTGCTGAGTGTTGACCGACTCATATGTATCAATTGAGTGTCAATCAAGTGTTGATCAAGCATCGATTGAGTGTTAGTTGAGGGTCGATCTTGGGTATGGATTGAGGTTATTGATTGATACTTGACCGTGGAACCCTTTAGTACACCTGACCCAATTTTCCTTTGGCTAAAAATGATACGAATTTAATAATTGAAAAAGTTTTATACTGCTCAATATTTTGGTACTTTGGACTCTCAAACTTGAAAGTGTTAAGTGTAAAATATGGATTGGGTAAACAAGCTATGAAATGATATGAGTTACTGTAAAAATGTTCACAATTTTGACACCCATATTTACAGTTTTCATTTAAAAAAGTCTTGGTCATGCTTGGGTTTGTTATCATAACGTTACATTTGGATCAGATTATAAAGTTTTTGGTGTAATAAATAATTGTACATTCTGGTAATCATCTAGGGCATTCTCATGTTTTTTGTTTGAAATACTCTAGCAATAAAATATAGCAATTACATTTAGCTGTAGGCAAATGAGCTCCCATTCAAACTTGTTACGTGCTGGATGTTCTAGTGTAGATGTAACATAAAATACTTGTAGAGTGCCTTAACATCAGACTTTGTGTCTTCATTGCAATTTAGACAACACCACAAAGAGAAGGAAGCTGGAGCTACTGAGCCAGTACTCCTTGTTTGGTAACATAGAGTGTCTTCAGGCTGTGAGATTAGCTGGAAACTCAAGGGACTCACTTTTGTTGAGCTTTAAGGATGCTAAGGTGCACTATAGATACAGTTGTCTTATTGTAATGAGAAACTAGCCCTCTATGGACATTTTGTTATGACAGGTATTTTACCGAGATTGTTAGACATGTTGTTGAGCTGTTACTTTCAAATCTTACAATACGAAGGATGGGTACTTCATAGATTGAGTCTCGCTCTGAGATCTTCCATTTCACTGTGAAAGAGAAAATCAGTCAAGAAGTGATATATCAGCTCACTCTGATATCAGGGGTAGATGTCAAGTAGCCTGCTAAATTTAGTAGTGTGGCTATTCCTAAATTTGCCACATTAATTTCAGGGAGAGATTTGTCTTTGAACTGTAAATAATTGCAAAAATAATTTTGACAACCTTAAGACCATTCTGGTTAAAAGTTTAAAAAGTGAAAAAGGTTTTGATGACATTGTGACATTTGCAAATCAAAAACTAACACTTAAAGCTTAATGTCATCAAAAACTTTTTAACTTTTTAAATATTTAACCTGATGGTTTTAAGGTTGCCAAAAAAATTTTTTGCAATCATATATAGTTAAATTACATAGCAGAAATGTCTTTACCAGAGTTAGTATACTGTGAAACCTCTCCAGATAGCCTGAACATTTCACTGGGTCCCCAGCAAAATCTTCTGACAATTTCTGTTTAATTGAGAAGAACCTCTGCTATAAGAAGAGTTCTGTAATATTGACAGCCAATTCTAGAACTCAGCCACAGACAGCAAAATTAAAGTCTAATCTCATTACCTCGTTATTACAAGCACTTATAGTACATGCCCAACCTCCTGGAACACGTTTTTGTGTTTGATTTGGATCCATGTTAACTTCTCATCATAATTCAAAAAACAGTTTACATCTTTACACAATTCATGTTTGGGTACTTTTGCTGTAAAAGAAGATTTTCATGTATTTAGACACTGGAGCCCTTTGAAATGATATCAATTTTGTGACCTTCATAGAAAAGCTTTCTTACAGACACCTTGGTCTGTTCCTATAACAAGTATGTTAACGTAATACATTTCAGTTTGCTGTCATTGATTATGATCCTGGCACACATGACCTGAAAACTAGAAGTTTACATTTCTTTGAAGATGACAAGTTTATAAAGGTTAGTCAATTGTTAAGATTACTGTGAACCTTGGAATCATGATGCAAAATTGTCATTAGAATTAGCTCCTAAATGTTTATGTAAGAAAATCTCGGCAGACTTTGGGGAAACTAATTTTACAAAAGTTTTTTCGAACTGAAAGTGAAGGTTTCAAGTAACTGTTTTTTTGTTTTGAAGCCTTCAATATCTGGATCATGAATTTAATGTATATAAAAAACTAAAAGAATGTTAAATGAATGCATCTGGAAATAAGAGAGCAGAGCAATATATGATGTCATGAGTTTTTGGTCTTTTCTATTCATTTGCAAAGACCAGATATATAATTCTCCACTGAATTAAATATCTAAATAGTAAAAAGTGCCCAGAAATGATTTTCGATGTTGTGAATGTGTCACATTTATTTTTAGTTAGTAAGTTAATTAATTAATGAATTAATTGTCAGATTTAGAATGACAGTGCTCTCTGATATTCATATTCTCTGTATATTTTCTACCACAGAGCTGTAATCAAGAGTATTTTCGACCTCCTCTGGTTCGAGTGGATCCTGATCGACGTTGTTCAGTCATGCTGATCTATGGAACACATCTTGTGGTTCTACCTTTCAGACAGGAAGGAGTGTTAGATGAACATGAACAAGAAGGAGCTTTTACAGGAAGGTATAGTGTACATATGCTGCCAGGCGTTTAGCCAGATGGGTGTCCAGACGTCATGTGAATGGCCACTTTTTAAAGAAAATTGTTTTATTTTTCATATGCTGCCTTACAAATTGTTCATTTGAGCAGGCCTTATAATGCATTTTGGACGTCCCCTTTTAAATCCTGGCTAAAAGCCTATATGGTGCCCAGGGGGGTACTCAGGTGTACTCAGAAAATCGCAAAAGGAAAAAAATCGCAGGGGCAAAAAATCACAAGCAAAATCGCCAGACCTGAACAAGGTCAATGTTCAGAACGTAACCCCCCAAAAGTCCTTTTATTAAACTGTAAAATAAATTATAAGACAAAACATTGAGAATGTTCCAGACAGGATTTACATCCATCTTTCTTTATTCCTCGTGTATCGGTCTAGGCAGACTCCAGTCATTCATAAACCACTAGAACTCTCCTTTTCATTTGTATGTAGTTCACATCTGTCTGGGATTGTCCATCAGTGAAACTGATACAATTGTTTGCGACAAAAATGAGAGAGCCCCTAATAAAGTCTTTACCAAAACATTTCACCAAGAAAGTTCTTTGCAAAATTTCTAACTTTAAAAGTCCTGCAATTCTTGTCTGTAGGTATCCATCTACATTTGTTCGAATGTATTCCCTCATCTCCTTTACCACTCGCACATATTCCAGTTTCCTGTCATACATCAGCCCTTTGGCTTTTGATTGGTTTTCACTCAGTGCTATCATCACTTTCACTCACATGAAAAATTCCTGTAATGAGAGTGGAAATTGATGTGACAATTTTTTCCTTGTAGTGGTGATCGTTCTCCTCTGTTACCAAGTTACACCATCAATTTAAAAGACATTCATGACAAGCTGTGTAATATAATAGATGTTCAGTTTCTGCATGGTTACTATGAACCAACCCTGCTGTTACTTTATGAACCATTACAGACTTGGCCAGGGTGAGTCATTCTTATTAATTTTTATTATTTATTTACTAAAATTAGTTCTTATTAAATACATGTATGTGTGCATCAGTGTTAAGTTAGCATTTTGTTAGTGTACTAATGACAAGGAAAGCCCTTCAATAATCTTTTTTCCTGTCATATTGTACCAACACCCTTCTTAAGTCTCCAGTATTGCCCTTAGTTTTAGTCCTGTGAGTAGAATTGTGCTGCTTTGTGATGTGGATCCTTTCCAACAAGGCAACATCTTTCTTAAGATGTGGATCCCAAGCTGTGCTTGTATATTCCAATTAGGCTGCACCAGAGCTGTATAATTTTATGTGGTTTCTCTCACAAGTTTCAGACAGCTCTAAATGTTGTGTTTTATCATACCAAGGGATTTACTTGTTTTGGCTGCTATCAAAGAAACATGGTCTGTTCACCTAAGATTGTTGTTGAAAGTAAGTCCAAAATAAAGGTGTGCTCCTGTAGCATTGTAGGCAGAAACTGCTTGTCAGTACTTTGCAATTCAACACTATTTTTGTTGTTGACAGACGTCTTGCCATGCGTCACGACACATGTGCCTTGGTAGCTGTTTCGTTAAACTTGTCTCAACGAACTCATCCAGTTGTGTGGTCCTTGAATAATCTGCCATTTGACTGTAGTCAAGTTCTTGCTGTTCCAAAGCCAATTGGTAAGTTGCAATCATGTGACATTTCAGAATATTTGGTGTTTTTTTTTTTTGGTAACAGCATCAGTTACCTGGGTGAAGTTGATTATAAAAAGGGAAGTTATTCACCACCTGTGCAACCCATGTAAATCTTCTTCCTTCCATTGAAAAAAAAAACCTAAGGGAGATCAGTGAGTGGTAGTATCATTAATTGCCTCCAGAATAACTGACTTTTACTTGTGTGATGCAATAGACACATAGAGAGAAACATTAAAGAATCAATGCATTGCACAAAATAAACAGTTTTTTCTTACATGCAAGTGTTAAGTGGAGGACAGGTTCAGTAAAATGTTCACAAAAGTGAAGTGAGAAACACAAATGCTTATGCTTACCTTTTGTGTGTACTCATTTACTAAGAATGGATTGGAGAGATTAAAAAGAGCAGATTAAATAGAGCCATTTAATAAATACATGTACTTTATTGAAATAGCTTGTCCAGTCCATATTGGGAATATTGGTTGCATTTTTTTTTTTTTGAAAGTTAAAAATCCGGCAGAAAAAGGGTGTGACTCATATTTCACCAAATAAAGGGAAAAATTTCTCCAATATGGACCTCATGCTAGTTCAGTAACATATATTTATTATAAATAAATAAAATCATTTGATTTATCAGCTTCTAGAGTAGCTTCTTTTTCAAAAGAAACAGATTGAAATAATTTGTCCAGAATCTTTTATGAGAAAACATTTAAAACCATGTAAACTGTCTGGTACATCAGTAAGTAAAAGTTCCAAATGTTCATGTAATTGGCAGGTAGTTTATTCACAGTTTCATAAAGATTTGAAGCTGAAATAACTAGCAGGGACATCTAGATAGCATTTCCATCCAACTTTCTTTAAGTGATCTGTGTTTAATTGATTCCACAGGTGGAGTGTTGATTTGTGCTACAAACTCATTACTGTACTTGAATCAAAGCGTTCCTCCTTATGGTGTGTCATTAAACAGCATCGCTGATCACAGTACAGAGTTCCCTTTAAGTAAGAATCAGTTACTTAACACTTCAGATCATATTGTAGCCTACTGTGAAGTTCCACAAATTGTTGCTCTTGTTACTTTTGGCTTTTGTAGAATTGCTCTATCGCTGCTTTTGGAGGTTTGCAACTTTCAGTAGCTAATTAAAATGATTGCCACATGTTTGTCATTCTCATTAAGTAAAAATGTTTTCTAGTGTATAGAGGTGAAAAAAATAAATATTGTTGAAATTAATTTACATTGCAGTAATCTATTGCATATGAAATAAGGTTAATCTGTAACAAGTATTACATCACTTTAATTTGGGTGGTATCTTTTTCAGTTATTTGCATTGAGAAAATACCACTTTCATTTGGATGACCGTTGCTTTTTGAGTTTGGGAATTGCTAGTAACCATAATTTTCTTTTTACTTCAGAAGCGTTGCTAGTTTTTGGGGGGGGATTTTTTTGGTTTATGGTGGTGGTTTATCACATACGCTGATTTCATTCTGTGGGAAGAAGTCAGGTGTGCTGTTCCTGACACTTAAATGTGGGATTCCAGAAAGTATCCAGAGCCCACGCCAGGGCATATATCTACAAGCAGGAGGGAAATGATATAAAGCAAGTTCTGTTCTTGTATTTGCATGGCCTGCTCTACCCTGTGAAATACCATTGATACTATGCAGTTAAAGATGTGTAAATTTATTGTGCAAATTCTGTTGCACAGGACCCCAGGAGGGTGTGGTTATAACCTTGGATGGTGCTAAAGCTACTTTTATATCATCAGACAAACTTGTCTTCTCACTCAAAGGTGGAGAAATGTAAGTTCATCCAGTATGACTGTGTTGTAACTTGTTATTTTCAATCCTTAAACAATGAAAGAAAGAAAAACAGGTTTATAATTTTTATCTGCCTTTCTTCTTTCAATAATTGCTTAACATTGTAGTACTGGAGATATTAGTTTCTAAAAACACTCTTTTGCTGGATTGGCAGGCTAGTTGCATATTGTCCAATTTCCTTTCTTTGATCTTCTTGGAAATTGGATTTTCAAGTAATGTTTCTACATCTTCCTAAACATAAGAAACATGAAAATTGTCTGCTATTATGTGGAGGGCCTCCAGCCATTACAACACACTAATTAATAATTAGACTATGAGCTGGAGATTTCTATGAGGTGATAGTTGATGAGGCCACCAACTATCACCTCATAGAAATCAAGAGCGAATAATCTAATTGTTTTAGTAGAATTCTTACTAAAATTTATTTCAAATAACTGTTTCCAATTATTTCTTGACGTATTATTAAACTCTGCACCTGAAAAGGATCACTCGGATTGAATTGTCATTTAAAATTGTGTGCGTGCACGCATCAGTTTTTTCAATAATTTCAACTTTTTCAAATGTCAAGTAACTGTAAATGTCCTTCATTTTGACTTCTCAGGAATTTAATTATCCATTTGCTTCAAAAGTTTCCTCCAAAACTTTGGAAAAACAAAAAAAACATCGCCATTTCCTAGATGACCTCCAGCCACTGCACACTAATGGCTGATAGTGTTCAATGGTTCAGCCAATCCGATTACAACATTCGCATTAGTATACCAGTAGAATTCTACTAATGGCTGATAGTGTACAATAGCCCAGCCAATCAGATTGCAACATTTGTATCAGAATAATAGTAGAATTCTACTAATCAGTGGGAGAACCAATCAGCTATCAGATTTCCAGAAGAACATACTGATAGTTTACTAATATGTATGCATATTATATTTATTGCTCCCAAGTGTATTGTTGAGTTATATACGTATGAGGCATATTGTTTGCAACCTCTTAAACGTTGCATAATACTGTCTGTATTCAATGTAATGATTGTGTTTTATTTCTCAGTTATGTTGTTACACTGGTAGCTGACGGTGTGCGAAATGTCAGGAATTTTAATTTTGACAAAGCAGCTGCAAGTGTTCTTACTTCATGTGTATGTATCATTTCCTTTATCTATGCATAATAATTGCTATAAGTTTAAAAAAGTAACTTGTGCATGTCTTGAAGTCAAACCACATCCATCCTGTTACTGGAGCAGGCAAAATTAGGATATAGAGGGCACTTTGAACCTATTTAAGGTTGAGAGCTCTCTATTGGCTATTTTGTAGCAATTGACATACTACCTTAATAGGAAACATCCATCCATCCAGTAGATATGTTCTATTTGGAAAAGGTTTCATTTTGAAAATTTTCAATAGAACTATTGCTAAGCGTGATGAAACAGAACTTCTCACACACTGAATGCCATTTGTCTGCCACAGAAGGCAACAGTACTTTATTAGCAAACAACAAACCTGAAAACAGCGTCTACAACGACTAATGGTACGACATATGCAACATCAAAGCCTAAGCCTGTAGGCAAAAAAGAATGAAATGAATGATGTTGACAATACGTAGAATGTATCAGACAAGTGCAGAATGGCAAAGGGCAAGGTGGGCGGGAAAAACTGTTGCTCATACGGCAAGAAACAGAAAACTGAGTCACAAGACCTAGCGTGACATGTGATATCCTAACTCAGGCCCAGTCCCTGCTTCAGTGTGTGAGAACCTCATTTCTTGCCTCTTTTGCTAGCTTAGCCGGCGAGAAATCCATATGTTTTCAGGAGTAACTGCAGTTGCCGATTTTTGTGTCTCTTGGTAACCAGACAGCAATCAATAAAAGAAGTCAATTTTCTTGCAGGTTTGTGAGTGTGGTGATGGGTATTTGTTTCTGGGATCTCGACTTGGTAACTCATTACTTGTAAAGTACACTGAAAAAGCTGAGGAACTGGGTAAGTTCACATGTTAGTAATGTTCTTGTGAGTAATAAGTACGTAGCTATACAAAGCAAGAATAGAGTGCAAGTCTATAATCATGTGTTGGAGATCAACCTTCAGTGAAATCTCATAACCCTGACAAGCTAAAGCCTTCAAAGATACAGTTTTTACTTTAGTTCTTAAAAAACATGTTATCCCTAGTCCCTGGCTGACATACTGGCATATTTTTCAGCGTGGGAGTTGTTGTGATGGCGTAGTGAAGAGTGTTTTTGTTTTCAGCTTGAGGATATCCTTGAGATGTGTGCCCCTATTTACCCAAAAACATAAATAACAATTATAGCATTTTTGGTGAAACCCGCTGAAAATACTGGGGGAAGCCAAGGGGTTTCCTGTGATGGGGTAGATCTAACATCTTACTGGCAGGATTAGTAATATGCAGTTAGTAGTAGGACGTGTTAAGTGAGCAGGTTCTTTTCCATCCCTTGAACCTGGACAGATATTAACATTATAAATAAACATAAAGCAGGCAAAGACATTCTAGGTTTAAATATGAAAAATAATGAGTTTTCTGACATGCCTACGGAGTGTACTAAAATGTACAATATTATTATTAATAATTATTTATTATTAGGAATAACAACGTTTTGTTGTATTTGCATATCCTTTCTTTAGGTACAGAGCCTGATCTGTTCTCACCAGGAGTAAGTTCTACATGTAGATCCTCTTTTAACTTGTTAGATAAGAGTCCCTTGGTAATGGTCGTTCAGGTCATTGGAAATTGTCTTCCTCTCTATGTTTGTGTTTGGTGTACATGTATGTCAAATCTCAAAGTAACACATGTTGAATATGCTGTGAAAAATACGAATTAGATTAATATTACCATTAGTGGTTGAACTGTCATGGTATCTACTACTGTCAGTTTTTGTCCACCATGAAGTCTGTTCTGTTGAGATGTTCACTAGAATTGCACTGGATAGTTCATCTTGAAATTGGCAATATTATTGGCGTATATTTGGTTCATAATTCCAGTATTTTGTTACTTTTCTACAAAATTGTTATCCTGTTTTTCATATTATTCAAAAACTCACTTAATATATTTCTAGTTACTTGAAGTAAAGAATTAACAGATTTAAGGAACTACAATAGTTATTACTGGAACCAGAGGAAATGAATGCATGTGAATAAACATGTAATTGTCTGTTTTAGCTGGATCCACCTCAAGCCAAGAGGAGAAGGCTGGATACAGACTATACATATGCGTTAGGTCAGCAAATCAATTCTCTTCATTTATTACTTACCTTTGTCTTACGTATGTTGCTAAGATCTTGTCACTACATCAAGGTAACTTTGTAGATGATTTTCTTAATTCCTGCAGGAGGGGTGTGAATAGGGGTATGCAAATCCGCCAATCTGTGCCTTTTTTTCACCAAATCCGTAGATCTGCCAATATTTTTGTTCAAATCCGATACCACAACCACATCCAGAAACAGAAGTGTAAAAGTTTGAAGGTAAATTGGTAAATTAAAAACGTGAGTGCCATTGTTAATTGTGCACAAATAGTAAAGAAGGCAACATGCTTGATGACTATAACACAGTACAATTCCAATAACAGTCTCACACCTGAGTTTAAATGAGCTTTGGTCGAAAAAAGAAATAATTTGGATGAACTCATCAACATACTGACCAAGGCTGAAGAAAGATCATTCTATGATCCAAATTTGGTTAAGGACCCAAGATCGGAACATCAAGACAGGCACAATCCGGAATCTGTGCCAAAATTCACAGCTGATCCACGATCCACTGTGTTTTCAAAATCCACGAATCCGCTCGATTTACCACAAAAATCCACAAACCATGCGCTTTTTAAGGCCAAATTGGTCGATCCGAAAACCTATTCACCCCCCTCCTGTAGCTTTGCTATTTGGCAGTGCATTTGTATCAGCTGCACTGTTGCACAAGGAGTGACGTTGAAGTCCTTCGTGACTTTTACTGTGCTACTCCTTTATTCTTAAACCTCAGCAGTAAAGGCCAGTGATTACTGCACCACATAAATGACTGTTTAAACAGAGGCAATACCATGAACTTCACTCTTGTCATCGTTTCTAATTCCCCATCTGGAAAATATATTTACCTATAAATTTACTAAGCAATTGTGACTAATTTTCCAAGCAGTTATTCCTTTATGAGCTTGAATACTATACCATTCAGGAAAACATTTTTACGGTGGTTGAATACTTCTCATTAACAAATCCAAAAGGGTAGATTCACTTTCATTTGCGTCCAAATTAGAAATGTGTTGTTCAGTATTGAGCCTGACATGACGTTTTTTCACCCAATGAACATGCTAGAAATTCCACTGACAGTTATTTTATAATTTGCAATATCACCTGAGAGTTTTACTTGAAGGCCTGATTAAGATTTGTCTTACAATTATGTTGGACAGATGATCTGGACGAGTTAGAAGTGTACGGTAAAGAAGAACAGTCTGGGGTCAAGTTAACCTCATACACATTTGAAGTGAGTTCTTGTTGCTGATTAGCTACACTAAGGGAGGGTCGTAGAGACAACCAAAACAATACGAAAATTTGTCTGCTGGATGAGTTTAGTTTACTCCATCAGAAAAAAAAATTCTTAAATTTTCTCATGAGTTCCCTGCATTCTGACCACTTGTCATCCATTTGGAACTTTTAGAAAACAGATAAAGATTTGCAGCTTTCTTTCACGATAAAATCATCATTTTGCTCCACCATCTTGGATGATGTGGTATTCTCCATGAATGAAATAATTTTAGGCTCAAGTTTCATTTTGTTAACCGCTGATGCTGACTGTACTGCATCTGCATCCTTTACAGCATGTGGCGCAGCTGTTTTGATCAGGATATGGCATTTAGTAGTGTTAAGACTTTGGAAAAATAAGCCTAATACGAGCAAAAGCATCCCTTTCAGCCTTCATGGCAGTCGAAGAGGCCCTAGTTTTCATTTGTACCTGCATTTTCTGAGTCAGCCAACAGCTGCAACTATGGACATGATGTACTGGGAGACTGGTCACTCAAAAATATTAAAAAAGGAAATTTTCCATTTACATGTTGTTCTGTCACCATTCTTCCCTATTGAATGGGCAAGTAAAATTTTGCCAGGCTGACGACTTGGAGAAAAAAAACAAAAAGGATCCCTGTAATAGAAGTGTTGTTCAGTTTGGCTGGCTGTAAATGATTCAAACCTCAAAAGTTTAATAGCTTTTAAAATAAGGTCTCTTATATATCTGTTTTGTTAGGTATGTGATAGCTTGCTTAACATAGGGCCTTCCACGTGTGTTGATATGGGAGAACCTGCATTTCTCTCGGTGAGTGCAACAATAAACTATGTACTGCAGTTTAAGACATCGTCTTGCAAGCTCAAGAGATTTCTTTGTTGTATACCAGCTATTTTTGCATTGATATTATCAGCCATGTTAGCTTCACAGAACACTGATAATACTAACAACTTGTGTTTATTTTTTCCTTGTAATTTTTTTGTTCTTCAACTGATGTTTACTTCAATGCCATCCATCGACATCGACAGGAAGAGGTTTGTGCTCTGTGTTATGTAGTCCTATTTCTGTATGTTAAGAGAACTCTCTTGGTTCTGGTGGATTACAACGACAAATTCATTTTCTAAATTTTAGTTGTATAGTATATTTACTTCTTCTATTACACAACCTTTTCCAATCTTGAGTTCAATGCTTATCTAACACATGACAGAAGAAAACCTTTTACAGTGTTGTACATGATAGAGGACTTTCAATGATTTTGATTGATGTTTTATGCTTGAGACTGTTTCCATTTCCATATTTTGATAGTTTGCTGGTGGTAAGGAGCTGGATTTGGAGCTTGTTTCATGTTCTGGGTATGGAAAGAATGGTGCATTATCAGTTCTTCAGGTATGGCATATTTTTATTGTTTGTTGTGAATTTCATTCTCAGTTTGACATCAGAATTGTAGTCAATTTTATAAAATCTGGCAGCCATGTATTCTTTTTCTTTTAAACTTATTTTTGTTCATTTAATTTCTAGCTGAATGCGTACAAATAAAGTTGTTGTTGTTGTTGCTTCCAATGATAAGATAAAAAGAGAACTGTTTTCAGGTTTCTTTTCAATGGATTGTTTAAGATGCAAATAGGTGGATCATTTCTTCACTTTACACTCTCTGTACAGTTTATATGTGATATCATTTCTTCAGCAGTACAAATTTGTTGTGGCTACCTTTATTTTGATGTAATATATATCAAACACGCAAGGCAGTGTTTCCTCGGTATATCCAAACACCGAGAAGAGAGTTGAAAATATCATGTACAGCAGAGTATTTTTGATGAAATTTGAGGTGTTTAGATATTCGATGAAACACTGTCTAGAGTGTTTGATATAATTCTCAATCGAAACAAAACTAAGGAGTAAATGGAGAACTAAATTCATCAAAATCTATACTTATTAAGACCAGTTATCCAAACCTCCTTCACAGTCATGATTTTCTTTATTTTAACTTGATGAATTATTAATGAGTTTGGGAACAGTTATTCCAGAACTCCAATAACAGTTTATTCCATGTGTTGATGTTATAGAGAAGTGTTAGGCCTCAGGTTGTGACAACCTTTGAGCTGCCAGGATGTGTGGACATGTGGACAGTGTTGTCGGGTGATCAGGTAATTGATCTTGTATCCATGGATTATGACAATGATACAATACAATTTACTGCAATACAATATAATACAAAATTTATAATGTAAGAAAACATAAAAGGAAATGTTAGATGTTATCCATATTGAGGATGTTCAAGCACGTATTTAGACAAGTACAACTGTACGTGCATTTTTTACTGATCTCCATAGAAACTGTTGGAGGGTAGATGTCTAAAAATAGTATATTTTGAAGTTAACTTTTTACATTTACTCAAATTCAATATGGATTTAAGGCAGTTTTGGGCAGAAACTATTGGAAACTATTATTAAAATGTTGCAATACAAAAGAGACAAGGTAGCCATGAAAAGGGCTGTATTATTTCAGAGTACCGTGTAAAATGTTCTTGATAGAAGAACACTGTGTATAGGCAAGTTTATGAGTAGTTTTGTACATTGTAGTTAAGACTGAATGAAGGAAATGAAAGTCATAGAGTCAAGCAGCAAGATACTGGCATTATTAAAACTGTTTACTGTACATTTATTCAGGGTGACAGCAGTTATCACTCCTTCCTGTTGCTGAGCAGAGAGGATTCTAGCATGGTGAGTGTAGCAACAAACACATTTTGTTTGAAAACCTTTTAATTAAAAAAATTACAGTAAATGCAATGACCTTTTTAGAGCCAGATGTCTTGCTGTACCATTGACAGTCCAGGAATGTTTCCGTTCACACTTGGAATCTTCCTGTTGAATTTTTTTTTCGTTAATCAAACTTTAAGAATTTCAAAGTTTAGGTATAACTTGTTGATATACTGTTAGCTAAAAATGTTTTTATGCTACAATGCGAGCTCCGTTCCCAAGCTTTTGATATGTCACTGGTCAGATCAAATGAAAGTGCTCAGAAACTTATTATAAATATAAAGTACTACATTATCTAAGTAAGCTAAATAGCTCCTCAGTAAATATTAGTATTTCATCTTCATAGTTTGTTGTAGTAGTTAGTATGTTAAAGAAAATATTTGTTGTTGTTGTTGTTGTTTTTTTTGTATATTTATACCATTTGTGCTGTGTTTAGGTGTTGAAGACAGAGCAGGAGATTATGGAGCTTGATCATTCAGGCTTTACATCTCAGTACCCTACTGTGTTTGCTGGAAACCTTGGCAATGGAAAATATATCTTACAGGTTATTGTCACATAGATCTGCAAAACTCTGAAAAAAACTGCCTCTAAAAACCCTACTTTTTTCGTGTTTAAAATTTGTATCCTGCCAGGTTTAACGTACTTTAAAAAATTGGGAGATTTCACCAAAGAAAATTCAAGAAAATCACAAACAAGGCCATAAAAACGGCAAAAAACGCATTTGTTGAGGCATTTATAATTTAAGATCAAAAACCAAGATTTTAACAGAGATGATAGTAAATCAATATATCATCATTGCTTGTTACATGTTTGAGAGGACTGGGTGTTAAAACGAATGCAAAAACAGCTTTCAAAAAGTAACACTAGCCCGCGGAATGCGATAAATCATTACTTTATTGAGACACCTTAAATGAGGGATTCTAAGTTCACTAAAAAACTGGCACAGAGTGCATTATAAGGAGAAATATTGGTAGCTGGTTTTGATTTCTCTTGTAGGTTACTCCTCAAGGTGTCAGGTTATTGGAGGGAGGTGAGAATTTGTTTTTTACTTCTATGTTTATGCCAAGGAATCATGGCCATGAGATCGTTGGGAAATGTGTTATCACTTAGTTAAAGATTTTTTCAGTGTTGTAAGTCTAATTAACATAAGCAATATTCAAGACAGTGTTCATCATATTTGCAAAGACCTCAGATTTCATCAAAGCAAGCATCAAATTTTTTTTCCTCTTCTGGTTGTTTGGGATGATCATGAGTAACTCACTTGTGTTTCATTGCATAATGTTTGATTTAGAGCAGTTTTCAACTGAGTATCATAAAACCAAGACCAATGCAATCACTCTAGCCAGTCACAAAGGACACATTCAATAAAATGAACCCATCAAAACTGAAAATAAATACATGAAACTGATGTGAAGTGCAGGAAAGTGTGTGCAATCAAGTCATTGGTTTTGGTTTCACTTCTAATTGGATGAAAAAGTGGCTAACTTACAATATCGTGGAATCTATTACTTTAAGTTTACTGTTTGACCTTACGTTATGTTTCAGTAACACAGTTACATCACATTCCATTGGATGCTGGCCTGTCATCTATTGTATGGTGTTCACTGTCTGATCCTTATGCAGTGATGATGACGGCGGATGGCTCCATTATTTTACTTGAGTTTACATTAGAAGGTATTGAGCCAAAGGTGAAGATATCCAGACCACAGATCAACCAAGTAAGTTTTCTGTTTTGTGGGTTTCTGGCTTGTTTTGGCCAACACAGTATTGTTTAAGGTAATTCCTTAGTATTGCATTCCACATCCCTAATCCGCATGACTTTTGCGTCATTAGTACATGCACATGAGCACGTGTGCATACAAAACATAAGAGATTTCCCTCAAACGAGCACGGTGACCCGTGATTTTTTTTTCAGGTATTTGCTAAGAACAGTCTAATAAAGAAGATATTTGAAGAAGAAAAAAAGTGTGATAGTAGACCATGAATTTTTTGGGGAAAATAGTTCCGTACTGGGTGTATTTTGGCCAAGGCAAAGACTTCAAGCTAACCACGGAACTGTCTGAAAAAGTGCAATATTCCCACAACCAGGCAATCAAAACCGGCTTAAATGAAGCAATACTGCTTATGTGAATAATAGAAGCTTTACTTTCAAGATAAAATTTTGTGTCTTTCAAGCAACCAAGACTTAATTCTGTATGAAGGTGGTTCAAATTTTTAATGCGCAACCAGTAAAAATAGCCCATTTTAAGAGCCTGCTGATGCGTAAACAGGCACGATGACCCCGTGTTTTTATTGTATTTTTTTAATGTTCATATCATGGATGTTAATTATGCCAAGTTTCAAAAAAGGTTTGATAGTAGAGCAATTGCAAGGGAATTACCTTAAGTTGAATTTAGGTTGACAAAAATCCAAGGCTAGTTAATAGTAGACTGGTTCAGATACATTTTAAAAGGAGCCTTTGTCAGAAATTATTTCAATGATAATTATTAGTTATGGTGGTTTATAGCAAAGGTATCCCTTTATTTGAGTACTTAATTCAGATGCTTCTGTGCACACAAAGTTATTGAATACCATGTTTCTTTTTGCTTGCTTGCTTTCTTTTCAAATCTCTTAAGTGTTGAAGTTAAATGGCTTAATTTCACAAACACAGTGACTTCACATACTGATACAATTTACATAATACTGTGGTTTGATACCAAAGTATTACACATTTTAATATAAGGAAGTAGATAAACTCTGTACAAGTTCACTTCTCAGGTTTTTGGAACATCAGCTAAGAACAAAGTCTTGTTAAGAGTTCTGTCACCCAGGTGATCTAAACCAATACCCTTTATGTGTTCTTGTTTTTTGTTAGGGTGCTAAGGTCTGTGCATGTTGTGCATACAGAGATGTCAGTGGTGTATTTTCAACAGAGAAGGTTGAACAGTCTAATAATGAAGCACAACTACAGGTTACTACTCCTACTACTCCAAAAATGTGAGTCTACATGGAATGAAGCTTGTAATTGATAAATTGATAAATAAATACTAAACATTTTTGGTGTTTCTATCAAGTTCAGCAAACAAGAGTGGAAGTATGGAAGGACATGAGATTCTTTGTGAGCAGGAGCTACAGACAAGTGTTTTCACAGTTTTGTTTAGAGTCCTCTCACACTTTGTAAGGGTTTCATTAGAAACTCAGAGAAAATATTTCCATTTCTTTTAGAAAACACTGGCTGTGAAATGACGAAAAATTTCTACTAGTAATTTTTATTATTTTTTACTATCGAATTGTAACTTTTCTTTGCTTCGTGCCATCATTACATCAACAGCTCATGTTGGTTCTATTGAGTTACAACTTTTAGTTCACGCTATCTTACAGGGTCCTCTTGAATCTCACTGAGATCAAAGAATTTTTCTTTACCTTGTGTTGTGCTCCTCCATTCCTTTCTAGGGTTAATTCTCAAAGGGATTTATCCTCAAGTTGATTTCCAGCCCAACATATTACTGTAGAGTTAATTAGCTACTTTCCCGGCTCTTTAGTATAATTTTTGTTTACACACTTTGATTCAAAAGAGATCCAGGACAGCTTATCTGTTGTTAAAATGTTTGACCTCCAAACTTGGCTCCTTAATTACTCCTCCTCACTTACTCCTTTGTTTCTCATGTGAACATGCTCCGTTTATTGTATATGTTACTGCTGGAGGCATGTAATAATTGTATGTCTCTTTTAGCACGGACGTTGTTGATGAGGATGAATTGCTGTATGGGGAATCATCTTTACCGTTCACTTCAGTTGAGGAAAATCAACAACAACAAAAAGTCAATGAAAGGTGAGTTGCCTCGAGGCTCATGTTAGATATGTTAGATAGGAAAGATATCTAACAATTCGCCATGAGTAAGTGTTTGTTGTGAACTTTAGGTAACCCTTCAGTGAGGGAAGTAGTTCCTGTCAAGGATTCTCCTGTCAATACTTGTAGTCTTTTGTATTGCCAAACTAAAAGTTTTTAAAGGTTCTCTTTACCTGATGTAGATTTAGATAGCATTACTTGTTGTTTGGTCCACCTTACACAATTATCTAATATTAAAGACAGGCTAAATTAATCTCCATGCATTTTTGTCAAGAAGACATGCTGAATTAAAAAGTGTCATCTTTTCATTTAGTGTTCCTGTTGCGGAATCCAATGCTGAAGTGGTGACGCCCACGTGGTGGTGTGTGGCTTGTCGTGAGAATGGTGTCATGGAGATTTACACCTTGCCTGACTTCAAGTTAGTTTTCCTGGTTAAAAATTTCAACATGGCTCCGAGAGTGCTTGTGGACAGTGGGTCAGCATCTGCTGCAAGGTATCAATCACCTCTGCTTAAAACGGTTTTCATTTGAGTGTCAAAAAGTAATCAATTTTGCATCGACTACCACTACTCCCACCACTTTTTCATTCAATCAGATGTGAAAACAAAACACATGGTAACTTGGTCAAGTTTTCACGTGCTTTGCATCAGCTATATGTAATTACCTTAAGTTTCAATTGGTTCACTGGATTGTCGTTGTTCCTTGTGATTGGTTAGAGGTGATTACTTTGGTTGCGGTTTTACAACATTCAATTGAAAACTGCTCTAATAGATATCTATATAATTTAGTTATGGAGCTTCAATCATGGACAAAAGCAGTTGAGACACTCCCCAGATTATTACTGGGCATAACCTGCATTGAACTAGTTCATTATCCGGGGGGAGTGGTAATTCTAGTCAGTTAATTCACGGCAAACTATGAGCTAAGCCTGAGATACCTGGCTTGACCATTTTTGCATAATAGATACTTGTAAGCTTTGTTACTCTGCATCAGAGTATGGTTTAATTTTGTACAATCACTATTCAGTGTTTTTTTTTAATTTTGCTTTTCTTGATTATTCTCCACCGTGTGATGTAACTGACCACAAGACAATCACATTTTTAATTGTTAGGAAACCTACATATTGTGTTGTTCCAGAAGATATCGTTACCCTTCAATCAGAACCTGCACCTCTCCTGAAATTCCAGTTTGGCCTCATACTTTCCATTAACTTTTTTGGCATCTGAGACCCTACACTCCCTTCAGAACTTGCTGTAATGTTTCGTAGGGAACAGTTTCGTAGAAACTGCATTATATTTTTATTTACGAACAGTAATCTGAGCAAATGACCTCATAATTTCGACAAAATCGCTTCATTTGTTTATAAGACAGCATCTTTCAGTCATTTTAAGATTATTCCAGATCTGATTGGTTTGTACAACTCTAACTTTGGCATGTGATGGCACACCACAGAACTCCTTTCACTGTATGAGTTAAAAGTTTGAATTGCTCATTTGCAGCAGTATGATGTCAGGTGGTGTTGGTCAGGAGGACTCTGTGCCAGTCAAGGAAGTGTTATTAACAGGACTGGGACACAAGAACAGCAGACCAACGTTGATTGCATTTGTGGAACAAGATCTTCTGATTTATGAAGCATTCACCTTCACTGAAGCATCTGTCGAGGGTCATCTTAATCTCCGATTTAGAAAGGTATGTCTCAGCACCTCGCTAAATCCTTTATCTTATGTTGTCCACATCATGCTTCTAAAATGTTATGCATTGTGGCAATGCAACAATAAAATAGCTATTACTACAGCAGTACAGTTACCAGGCATTAACTCTCCCATATGTCATTAGCTTGGGTTAGTTATTATATCTTAACCAGCAATAGAGTCCCTTCTGATCAACTGTGACCAATTTTTTTTTTTTCACAAATAATGTCTGTGGGTTCTTACAGCAAATATTCTCATTCTTACCCACAGGCATGTGCAGTATTTATACTGTGCTCATTGTGACATTTTTGACAGGGCTTTAAACTTACCAGTCACAATGTTTAGGTTTTATTCAAGTTCAGGATAATAGTGATGCCTTTCAAACATAATAATTAGATTTTAGTTCAGGACAAGCATTATCTAATATTTAGCATACACAAGTCTTGATGTGTTTAATATGTAAGAACACCTCACCAGGCTTGGTTGTTCCATTACAAAGCAAAGTAAGGAAGTTACATTAGGATGAAATGAATGGAAAAAGGGTATTTCTGTATGTTTGTTTTGGTAAATTAATTTTCTCTCTCTTTCACTATCATGCAATTGTGATTATACAATTTAGGATGGAATGTGATTCCTGGTCTTGTTTTGTTTTAGTTGCAGCACAATTTGCTTCTTCGTGAAAAGAAATCAAAGCAACAGAAAGTAAAGCAGGCTGATGCCAGTCAAGGTACAAATAACAAACTTACTACAAAACTCAAACCTGACCATAACATAACTTGTCCTTATGTGTTCTACTGTTAGGAATGAAACCCAAAGTTGCCAGTCTACGTGTGTTCAGTGATGTCTCTTCTTATTCTGGGGTAAGTTATAAATATTGAAGGCTTTCATGCAAAAAGCATTTTGGCTGATTTTTATTTTTTGCAGGATGGAGCTCACTTTTGGCAGACTGACTTGTTTTGACATGAAAAGCATCTTTGCGTAATTGTTTTTGTTGATTTGTGCTTCGTTTTCGAGAAATAATGTATGTAAAAAAACTCAGTTTTCCAAGGGTATCTTTTAGAGATCTTTTGTCGAACAAAAAACAAAAGAAAACTTTTGTTTTGCTAAACGATGAAGTCACCTAAGCATGGCATTTGCTGCTAGTTGTTCGAACCGATACAAGTTTTCTTATTCATATAATTACGCTGTTTTCTTACTGTTCCTTCATTAGCGCGGGAGAATAAGGTGCTGATTCAAGTTTGTTTTGTCATGACACTGGTTTGATACAAGGGTGGTCGATATTTTTTTTCTGGTCAAAATCCACCTTCAAGTTTTTTTTGCACACGTTATTTCTCGAAAACGAAGCACAAATCAACAAAAACTATAATTATGCAATGATGCTTTTCATGTCAAAACAAGTCAGTCTGCCAAAAACTAGCTTGATCCTGCAAAACATGAAAATCGGCCCAAAATGCTATATACGCCCTTTTTGGACAAAAGCCTTCAATTTCTGTTCTTCAGAATTACAGCATTTTTACTGAATTGGATGGAACTCTATTTTGAAACATATTTTTCTAAGAAAACCTTTGATGGAAGAAAGAAGAAAATATCACACTTTTGTTGAAAGAACTTGTCTATAATATTAAAATTCTCTATTTGTAAGAACAACTATTCATAATTATATACAAAGGCCATCAATGTTCAAAAATTTTGACTACCACTTCACAACCAAAAAACTAGAAAATCTATCTTAATAGCATTTTCAGAACTTAAAGCTTACAGCCTTGTTCAAGGAAATGGAGGTTCCATTCCAAAGAAACTGAACAAGTTAAAATCCCCAAAGTACGGTTGCTATCCAAAAATTTCCAATGAACTTTTGGGTTACGAGTATTTGAGCCACTATCTCCATAAAGATCATCAGTAAGGTGTAAATCCTGCAAGCCACATAGTTCTTTTGTTGCATTTGCAAGACTTGCATGGCTGCTTTTCATGTGGCCTCGATAGCCAGGTTGTTGTTGTCTTTCTGTTTGAAAAAAGAAAGGAGTTACACGTAATTGACCAGATGTAATTTTCTTCAAGCTCCCTGTGCTAAGGGTATGCAAGTAACTAATTGAAGGTTTTCTTCACTGACTAATAACATGATCATAAATGTTGTTCTTTCAGGTGTTTGTGTGTGGTTCATACCCTCACTGGTTGTTTGTTACAAGCAGAGGTGCTCTGCGAGCTCATCCAATGAATATTGATGGTGCTGTTACTTGCTTTGCTCCATTTCACAATGTCAACTGTCCTAAAGGGTTTCTTTATTTTAACAAGAAGGTATTAATAATACTCTCTTTGTTTGTTCATTACTTTCTTTTGTTGTGAACTAAACTGCCATGTTAACTTTTATGTAAGTCTGCTAGGATATAAAAATGTTATCTATTCAAAATGAACTTTATACTTTTTGGAAATGCTGAAATAGTCTCCTGTTTTCTGCATCCAACATGAAGTACATGTTAGAAAATAGCTAGAGTGTCTCCAAAGACAAATATCCTTGCAGATGTTTGAAGCCATGTGGAGGTACTCATAATTATTTTCACACAAAACTTCTTCATTTGAGAGATGTTGATCAAGCTTTCTTAAACTCATTAATAATTCATCAAGTTTAAACAAAGGAAATCATGACCGTGACAGTGTTAGGATATCTGATCTTAATTAACATAGATTTTTGTGATTTTATTTCTCGGTTTTCTCCCTAGTTTTAGTTTTGATTGAGAAGACATATCAAACACTCAAGACAGTGTTTGACCACATTTCCAAACACCTCGAAGTTCATCAAAAATACTTCGCTGCCCCATTTAGATCAATTTAGTACGTAAATTTAGCAAAAAACAAAACAAAACATGAATGGGCTGAACTGTGTCCTGTGACATGTTTAGACCATTGTAGTTTAATGAAACATTTGGTGGATTCACAAATGTGTGTATCTTATTAGTAACCCAGTTGTGCTGTAAAATACAAAATATAAACAGGTGAAATTGTCAGTGATACTAGTCAAATAACTCTCCAGGAAGAAGCTATCAATCAGTTAAAGACCTGAAGATACTCAAGACTTAGGAACAAATTCTTTCTTTGTTAGCTATTTTGAAAATTAGGAAGTGATATGCATGCATTTTGTCCTTTTCAGGGAGAGTTAAGAATTTCAGTTCTGCCAACACATCTAAGTTATGACGCTCCTTGGCCAGTACGAAAGGTTCCACTAAGATGTACACCTCATTTTGTAGCCTACAACAGAGAAAGCAAGGTAATGGCTTTGATATGGGATAGTGTAATTGAATGCCCAGGTGTAGTAGTTCCTTTTTGCCGCTGTTCCATAGTTTCTGCTGTTCCACTGTTCCATTGTGTGACTGTTCCACTGTACGTGTTGGTATTTTAATATAGAATAAATATTTGTTGTTTTTTTTTCCACCAGACATATGCAGTTGTGACAAGTTTATCAGAACAAACTAAGAAAGTGGTGAAGTTGAATACTGAAGATCATGAGCCAGAGGACATTGAGCGAGGTATGCTGTACATAAATGAATCTCTGCCAATGTTGGGAGGTAGTTTGATCAAAAATGGTTGCACAGAGAGTATATCTGTCATTTTTTCTTGAGTGAAGATAATATTGAGAACCATTTTTTTCATTTGCATATTCAAGTTGGCTTGTAGATTTCCATTAAATTCTCTGTCCCTTTTATGTCCTGGGGCCCATTTCTCATAAGCCCCAGAAACTTTTCAGGCCTGTAAAGCCATTTTTAATTTCTCTGTTTGTAAAAACTGAGAGGTGTATATACCTGAAACTTCTTATATGAAAAGAACCTCTGTTGATATCAAGAATATGTGACTAAAATGGCACTGTAATCATAAGGTTTGGGATTTCACTACAGCTTTCCGGGTGCAAAAACTTTCAGGACCTTAGAGATATGGGCCCCTGGACTTTTCTCTAAGTGTACATGTAGTCTCACTCGTCATGTGATAGCAGCTGTTTTCATTCTTGGTTTAGCTTTCCAGACAAGAAAATATATTGTACACTCCAGTTCCCAAGAAATGACTGAGGAAAAGAAAGATTGATAATAACTGATGCTCTCTTTTTTTACCACAGATGCAAGATTTGTTTATCCAATCATTGACCGGTTCAGCCTACAGCTTATCTCACCAGTTAGTTGGGAAATCATACCAAGTACACGGTTAGTTTATGACTGTTATCGTCTATAGTAGTAGTACATATTGTGCGTATGGGGAGACGCTCATTGGTTACAGTTCACAATCTCCCTGATCAATATTCATTTGTGTGAGTGTCACATCAGTTTGTTGAAGGAAACAACATTGAATACAAGAGGGAACTTAACAACATGATCATCTTTATAACAATGCACCAAGACTGACTAATCAAGTTGCAAAGATCAGACCACACACATCTGACAAACACTTTCTCCTTGACTCTCAAGGTAACTTCCACCCAGATTGTCAAAATACCAGTCATCACCCAGAGAATCTCAGAGCACTATCTATTGATGCTTCTGGATTCAAATCATTTGCTATGTTACATTGATGATCTTGTTACTGACTGAAGTCGTTGTCAAATATAACAATACAATTACGCCAACAAAATGTCAAATGTTCGTGTGTATAGACATCAGACAAGGAAAAACGAAACAGAATTTGTGTTGTTTCAGGATTGAAATGGAGGATTGGGAACATGTCACCACCTGTAAGAACCTGATGCTATCAAGTCAGGAGACACACACAGGTCACAAGGGTTTCATCTGTGTTGGGACAACACATGTGTATGGTGAAGACATCACATGCAGAGGGCGAGTAAGTACTAGGGAGTTTAAGCAAATGACTACGGCTGGTGCTACTACAGCTGCCGTGACTGAAAAGGTTTGGGGAGAGTACATCTCGGTGGTCTGCCAAATTTTAAGTTTAGCGAGTAAAGCAAAATACAAAGATGAAAGAAACATTGGCTAAGGAGTTTGAAATCTCTTTTATTTGGTTTCTCACAGCCAAATGGCTTCGCTCAAAGGACGATGGCCATTATTTGGTTGGACAAACAGATTATTTCTGCTGAAAGTGAATGCCATACACTTTGTACCATAACAATTTGATGGATGAAATATATAATTTCAGAGACAAATATGTCAAAGAATATTGAGTGAAGAACACAAATATATCAATACTCAAAAAAGCAAAATAGCATCGTATAGTTATCCAGATATAAAACATCTTCACTAAACCCTCAAAGCAAACTTAACCAAAGAAAAACAACCTCGTGCTCAACACAAATATTTCACTAGACTCGCTTCGCCATTCCAACACCTTTGCCAAAACTTATCGTAAATTCAGGATACGGATTTACAAGCTTATGAAAGGCAACCTTGACCCAATCTTTGACTTAAATTGAGTTTAAAGGATATAGTATTCGATAGAATTCTTAAAATACCGCGATGTCTGTTGAAAAGGGCCAGAGAAGCAAAATAAACCCGACGTAGTAACCGCTACTGCAAAACATCCCGACTCATGTAGTCAGATTTCACGCTACAGCTGGATGCAACCGACATACATGGGCAGTGTCTCATTTTGGGGGAAATTTACTTCCGGCAGCTATATCAGCGCCAACCGTAGCGATTTGCTTAAACTCCCTACTATTGCAAGGGGACACCTTGTGTTCTTATGTTTTAAGAGGTTGAAAGGTTTGTCACTGAACATTTAATAAAATTCTGAAGAGGACCTAAGCAACTTACTTCACCCTGTGCATGCTTAGTTCTGTAATGTTTGTTTGCTTTGAATTTGCTTTGTGTATAAAACACAACACAATAGAATTAAACAAGTTATTGTTTCTATTCAATAGATTTTGATCTTTGATATCATTGAAGTTGTTCCTGAGCCAGGCCAACCACTGACCAAGAACAAGTTTAAGGTAAATCATTGCAATCTCCAGCACAGAACAAACTAACTCAGCAAATTGTTATATATACATGTATTACTAATTTGCTTTAGTTTCAGATTTATTTGCACACAGAATACAAAAGCAGTTGTTCAAGTTGTCAATACACAGCCTGTTGTCTACTGTAATTAAATTTTGTTTAGGGATAACCTGAAACACAGTAGTAGTGATGAAGGAAGGAAATGTAGTGTTATGTTTAGTAATGACTGCATGCTCCATGTTTTACCGTAATAGACATTCAGTGTTGTTGGTGACTGTCCTTGTGTTACAACTGTCTCATTTAGATGCTGTATGGTAAGGAACAAAAAGGTCCTGTTAGCGCTCTTACTCAAGTCAATGGTTACCTTGTGAGTGCCATAGGACAGAAGGTGCGTTGTAACTGCTGACACATCAGTCCATGTTGCTTTTAACTTGTACCTCACACATATCCATGCAACAAAACAGTAGTTTGTTGTTCCTTGTGTTGCTGCAAGGTGTGTATGTGTGCATGAACTATATCAGTCAATCTTCCAATCTAGAAGGATTATTTACAAGATTTGTTAATCATTCACCACTTCATAGAACTCAATTAATTTTTGTAATAGTAGTTACTTTCTGATGAACTGAGTATGCTCTGGCATTATGACAATTAACAGTGAGGTGTTATGTTGCAAACATGTGGATTTTAACTTTGATAACAATTGTAGCTGCGTTGCCCTTAGTTTGATTTCCTTTCAGATCCTTTCTGAATTTTAAGGGTTTTTATTCCCTGATTTTACTCTCCCCTGATTTTATTTTAGTAGTGTTAATATGCAGAAACGATAATAGTATTAACTATATCTTTAATCTTAAATTACTTGTTATTATTTTTATTTAATTAATCTAGTTATATGCATAAGTGATAAATGGCCTGCTTAGATTAGCACTTGCTATCCGCAGGCCAAATAACATGTAATTTTACAATGAAAGAAAATAAAGTTTATGGTGGTTGTTGTTGTTGTTGTTGTTGTTGTTGTTGTTGTTGTTGTTGTTGTTGTTGTTGTTGTTGTTGTTGTTGTTGTGTTGTTGAGATTTACCTGTTGGTCCTGGAGGACAGTGAATTTTGAACACTTTTTTAGCAAAAATTAAATGATGTTTGTTTTGTTTGTTTTATTACTGATAGATTTACATCTGGAACTTCAAAGATAACAATGACTTGGTGGGAATGGCATTTATTGACACGCAAATGTACATTCACACTTTGACTTCCATCAAGAATCTAATTATTGCAGCTGATTTGTCCAAGAGTATTACGCTGCTGAGATTACAAGTAATGTCTTCTATATTATTCACATGGGTGGGAATAAACTACTGTATGTGAAAGTCACAACTGCGGTATCTTATGCTTGTATTATAACTAGCATGCTGCATGGCTGATAGAGGCCCCTAGTGCCTGTGTGGGATCTTATGCTTGTACAGTTGGACCCTAGTAATTCCAACTCGGTTATTTCAAATTCCCTATTATTTCAAACTTGAGACCATTTCTCTTGGATTTGCCCTTTAGTCATTTACTATCAGCTTTTTTGAACTCCCGCTATTTCAAACTTTTTTTTGGTTCCCCAGAAAGTTCGAAATAGCAGGGTCCAACTGTATTTAGTCACTTGTAATACATGGTCAGTCCGCAAGGCAAAGTCATTACCTCACTGTACTTTATTATTTCCAAGTTCCAATATTTCACAAATGTGGCAACGAGCAGATTTCAACCTTGTTGTGGTATGAAACGGAGGGGTTTATTTTTCAGTCACAAATTCAAGTATCTTGTCCGGTAAATAGAAATATCACAGTGTAGTTCTAATGTGTCCCTTACTCATGTCTGCCGTAACGTTTAGGAGGAAACAAAGACTTTGGCATTTGTAAGCAAGGTTAGTGTTATTGTTTTGCTTCTAAATGTTATTTCAATAAAATCATATTTGATGAGTGGTTTGAATCCAAAAGTGTCAGCAGTCTATCTAGTAAGCTGATTCAGGTGAGCATGCCTCTTTGTTGTGGCTGCTTTACTGTGACTCAGAAAATTACTCTAGATGTCTTAACAAAATAATTAACGATAAATTATAATAATTATTTTTTTGTTGGAAGCTTTAAGTTTGTTTCTTGTTTGTTATGGTTAACTTAGTTCATCTGGTTAATGTTTTTACTTTGTTTAGGATCCCAAACCACTTGAGGTGTACGGAGCTGATTTTGTTATTGATGGTCCTCAGTTGGGATTTCTTGGTATGGCATAGCTTTCTTTCTCCTTGTTAACATTAACAAGTTTCATCCAGGATTTTTTTTTCTTTTTCTATCTCTCACATTCACTTAATGTTTACAAGTCTTCCAATTTTAGTGTGTTGTTGGGTAACACACTTTCTTCAACTAGCAAGCCTAGAGTACAAGCAAACAATTTTTTTCTTAGGTTTGATCTGTGATGAACTTGCACCTTACCAATAAGGGTAACAATTCTCCTGGTTGCTTCATGCTACACTAGCTATTTAGGGTGCTTTCCATTTCATCTAAAATTTTGGAATGTTCAAACCTGAGTTGATGGTATGGAAATTTCCAGGGAGCGTTTTCAGAAAATCTGCAAATGGTGGAATTTCCAAAATGTGAACCATTCAACGGAAATTCAAGAAATTCTAGGAGGAGAATGAAATGAAATTGAAATTCCTGGTAAGAAGTGTTTGAAAATTTGGGAATATCTCTTGTGGTTGTCCTCTTTTCCTGAAATTCTGGGAAATGCTGTACCATTTAACATTGGAAATTTCAAACCAAGTTCCTAAGTTTAAACCAAAATTTTTGGTCAAATGGAAGGCACCCTTAGTGTCAGCTTCTTGAGCCACTAAACTCTGAGATCCCTGAGGTTCAACGTCGAGGAATGGAACAGTTTTAAAGATATTTTTTTCTGCTGAAAATTCTCTGTTTTTTTATTATTATTATTTTAATTCTGTTAAGTACTCTTTATTATCATTACACTTAAACAGTAAGTGCCCTCTGTAAGTGCCCTCTGCCCTTTGTAAATGTGAATGCCTGTCTTTAATATCTTAGTGTACACATCTCAGTTGTTGTTGTGTTGTTATTTCAGTATCAGATGTTGACCAGAACTTGCTACTACTCACTTATCAACCAGAAGGTGATCACTCAATACCACTGTCTTGGTATCTTTTTCAAACGCTTCTAAATTCATGACTGTATTCTGTATTCTAAGGACCAGCCATGAGTTTTCTTTGCCATGAAAGTCAAATTTTAGTGTATTCTCCTGCAAAAAGTTGTTGATAGATTTTTGCTTTGGACTCCTTTAGGGAAGTTGCAGTTGAAAGCTGTAAAACTTCTTAACTTTTTTGCCAGAAAGCTCATTTTTGTTTTAATTGAAATTATCCATCCTGGCTATGGCTTATCTGTTTTTTGACTGGTATTTAGTTAGTTCCACATATTTGTGATTAAACTCTATACTGACTGACTTCTACAGCTCTTGAAAGTTTTGGAGGGCAGCGGCTACTTCAGCGAGCAGATATCAATGTAGGAACCAACATTACATCATTCTTCAGGATTCGTGCAAGAACAACTGGAAAAGTAGGCGGCAAAGACTTAAGACAACTGACTTGTTTTGGTGAGTGAAGGAGAAGCTTGTGCTCTTTGTCTGCAAGCTATAAGACAACTTTATGTGTAGCTCATGGACAGTTCAATACTGGATTGACAGGGGAAAGTTTAAAATGGAGTGCCTATTGAGAATGACAGAAAGGGCCTGTTGAACTCTTTCAGGCATGTGTGGCAGTTAATTTCGATTTTTGGATCAACTGTCCAATTTTCGTATTTAGCTTTGGTAAGACAGACAGATAGCAACAACAAAGAGCAAAGCCAAAGAACAATAATTTACTGTGACATTGTTTTACTCAGAGCTCTAGTTGGTCAGCTATGTTGTTTGCATTTGTTGTGATTTGACCAAAGTGATTTCTGTAGTATCAGGATTGTTCAAACCTCCAAGGGAAACGAAAATTGGTTTGTAAACTTGGATAGTTCAAAACATCAGCGGTAAAATTACAGTGTTTAACTGAGGGGAAGGGAAGCGACTTTGGGTTCAATTTACTGGAGGTTTGAAAAATCAAGGGTTTGAGAAATCAGCATTCCACTGTACTTTGATTATGTTTCTATAACGTTTGTTGAAAAGTGTCTCTAAGCTCACGAAAGACAGTAAATGACACATAGTCAATGTTTCAGGCACACTGGATGGAGGGCTTGGACTCCTGTTGCCTATGACAGAAAAAACCTACAGGCGACTACACATGTTACAAACCAAGCTTGTGGAGTGCATTCCACATATAGCAGGCCTTAATCCAAAGGCTTTCAGGTTGGATGATTTGTGATGAATGTTGTTCATCTCAGACTTAGTCATGAATCAATTCTATTACATACTTCATGTCCCAAAATTATTCTTGCTTAAAGCCTGGTAACACTTTTACTGTAGCTTTCTCTTTCATGAAGTGTTGATATCATACAACCTTGTTACAGCCTTGTCTACTTATTACTTTAATACAGGAAAGCTAACAAAAATCTAGGATGTGAACAGTTACTCTTGAAGTGTTTTTCATCACAGCATCACTCTCTTTCCCTACTTTAATTTGTGTGATTGTTCATTTGTTTGTTTGTTGCTGTTGTTGTTGTTGTTTTTTCTGTTTGTTTCCTTGTTGAACACGGTATTCACGTTAATAACTTTGATATCGAATGTTCTGGTTAGAGAGGGGTAGGTTGCAGTAAACTTTTACCTTAGGTTCTAAAAGTACGATATTTTTGGCTGTTAATTGATGGATCTCAAGTAGTGTATTTAAAGACTGTTAATTTAATCTAATTTAATTTAATTTAAGTTAAGATCAAAACTGAAGTCCATTCTGGTGAAATTAACTAGTTTTCCTTTTCATTGCTTTGCAGACTTGTTTGTGGAAAGAAACGCAGCCTTAACAATCCTCATAGGAACATACTTGATGGAGAATTACTCAACAAGTTTGTTCAACTTGGTACAATGGAACGACTTGAGGTTACTAAGAAAATTGGCACCACACCTGCTCAGGTATGATGGCTAAAACTACTTAGTAGTAAGCACAGCAACTGAGGTAGTGCAATGCTGGGAAAAAACCAACCAAGCCTCAACAAAAATATTATTATACCTCCCCTAAAATAACTTCCATCCTAAAATACCTCCATCCTAAACTAAATGTAATTTACAGGGCATATAATTTTCCCTTCTCTATTTCTTCCTAATCTAATTGTTTCAAATTGTTGTATTTGGAGAGAAGTAGAGGAGTTATAAATTATTTTAGATATAAAATAAAAATAAAAACTACAGCGAACCACTCAAACTGAAAACAACTAACACCAAATATTTTTTAAAACATGTGGGAGGCACAGTGCCCTAAAAGGATTTACTTTTACCAAATTACCAGGCTGTGTTGTCACTTCGTCCCACAGACTCACCACACAACATTAATCCGTTTTGTAAAGAATTTCCAGAGTTATGTTTAAATTTTTAAATTTAAAATGATGTTCACCAGACAAACTACTTTTTTTCTATTAGTATGCTTTCCTCGCATTTCATATATGATTGAAGTTGAAGCGTATGATCTGAAACTCAAATGTATGAGGTGCTTCTCATGTTGTGTTGCTATGGTCTAATTCCTTTTGCTGTTTCTAGATTCTTGATGACCTGATGGATGTCGAAAGAGCGTGCACACACTTCTGAGTTCAGTCTTCGTGAAAGCAGCAGCTAAAAGACTATGAAACAAACAGGCAGCCAAAGGAAACATTTTGGTTATTTATCAAAAATGTACAGTGATGATAATATTGTTTTAGTATTTGTTTGGTGTTTATGACTTGTAGTCACATAGGCAAATTTAACGGTTTTTTGTTTCACAGTCAGAATATCCAAATCATGAAATTAAGTTATATAAGCATTATTAGTGTTTTCATGCTTTTCTCTCTTTTAAACTTATTAGCAGTTTCCAACATTATAGTCACTAGATGAACAGTATCACTAGAAGTTGGAAGTTGCCAAACAGCATACTGTAGCATTCAGAATGTAATAAACTTCTGGAAATAACTTGGACAACCAGCAATGACCTCCCTCCTGCTGAAAAAGGTCTGAAACTAAAATTCAACAACTTTGGAATTACTTTCACTCCACAGATTATAGGGGCTTTTTTATGGTTGTGTCGCCTTAGAGTACAGATATTAATCCCTCAAAATTTGTTTTGATTTTAAGGTTTGTTTTCCCTGAAGTTGAGCTTTAAAGCAATGTACAGTATACATAAAACAGAAAAGATGTCTTTCCTAAAGATACCTTGTCCATTCAATCAAGTTTTGAAATAAAAATCTTGAGATAGTAAAAAGAATTTTGTGTTGATGTCATGGCTTCTTGAACGATTACACAGCAGCTGCCACATTGCAGTTTTGAGTTGTGTTCAAACTCGCGATGTCAATCAAACCACTCATATAACAGACAGCAAAGGGCCAGAGTATTAATAATATGGAGATGTCCATATTAGAGATGAATTCTGGTTTCTCTGACAAGTTAATTGTCTGTACTAGGGAGGAATGTCTGTAAGGTGAAGTTTTTTGTACCTGTGTGATCATGAAACTTCTTCAGTGTGATTCAAGACCTGGAGACCTATGAAAAACATTTGTAGGGTCCCTGATTTACTGTTAGTCAGAAACACCACACATCTTTGTAAGGCTAAATCATCAAAGTGGGTTTCTTTTAAAAGGGGAGTTGAATATCACAATGAATTGAGTACAATAAGCAGAATAATGCTGACTGAACACCACAGTGAAAATTTCAATAGTAAGCTTTGGGCATATTTTTCTTTTCAAAAGGTTGTTCCTTGTGTTTGTTTTTATTTTATGTTGTAGGTAGTAGTCTGCATGCAGACATCTCTTCTTTCCATTACTTCACATTACTTCACAAGGGGAATGGCCCACTACTGTTTTGTTATAGGTTACCAGTACTACCCAGCAGTTTGTTAGGCTGCCTCAAAAGCTGAATACAAATTGGGTTGGCTACGTAGTCCTTATCAATCAGCATCTAGCATGAATGCCAGACACTGAGCAACTCTAGCCACAGAAAGAGAACCAAACGAATTTGAAAATCAGACAATGATGAACACAAAGGGAATGTTGGACTCAGCGGGATTTGCATGATAATGACAAGGTTAACAACACTGATCAACTGAGCTATTGGGTCAGCTGGGAGTGCCTCGTGACATTTAAGTCAGAGAACAGCAACTCTTCTGATATCCAGGAGGATCACAAAGATAAAAAGTTGTAAATAGTAATAATTCAGTACCAAATTAAACTCAAGTTTTTATAGCAGACGTTTCAGGCCTGGCCCTTCCTCAGTGCTAAGTTTTGAATGGGACACATCATTGAATATTGGACAGTTGTACGCGTGACTGTAACGGATTGCTAAAAGCTTGCGAGTGTCAAACTGTTTAAAAAAATAAAATCCATGTTTATTCCATGCGGCCCACGGGTGACAAGATGAAAAATTTGACACATTTCATCACAGTGTCTGGCATTAGTACTGGGCACTTAGTAGTTGTTAGTGCTTAGCACTGAGAAAGGGCTAGGCCTGAAACATCTACTAACAAATTGAGTTTAATTTGGCACTGACTTATTACTATTTACAACTTTTGAACCATTTACTGTGCCACACAGCAACTGATCCTTTCGGATCACAAAGATAGCCACTCAGACCTCCACTGAGGAAGGGAAAGCAGCACAAGTGGCAACCCTCTAGGAGGAGAGGACGTCTACAAAACAGATAATCTATCACGATACCCTGACCAAGAGAACAGGATTCACCTAGGTTGACATCCAGATGTTAGTCCAAGGTAAAGCTCTCTGGGAAAGTGCTGGTAGTGGCTAATCCTCCTCATCGATTGCAGTGCCTTAGGAAGTACACTTTTTACAAGTTTGGCTTGAAAGGGACAGTCTAGCGAAACCTTCAGGGAAAAAAGTTCTATTTTAACACAAAAGTTCAAGTTCTGTGTGATTCGCAGCTAGTACCAGTAACTTTATTTACAAAATATGCTTCAGATTTTGAAAGGTGTTACATGTCAGGCTTTTCTTATGCATTATCCCCAACTTGATTGTTTTAAATTACTGCAAGGACCACAAATCCCCTCTCCCCTTCTGAGCATCCCTTGGAGCTGCTACTGTAAATAGCTATTCCAGGCAAAGTTTAGCATAAACCAACAGAAACATCAGCCAGAACTGGGAACAGTTTATAAACTACAGCTGTGTTGCTCTTAGAGCCGATTAACACTAATCCAGAATGAACTGTTGATCAAGGTTTTAATTTTTCCAGGATAAAAGTGTTTTTGACTGCTATTGTTTTGTGAAGTTTGAAATATACTGAGAAGTTATAAAACGGATTTACTTAGTTTCTCACCAATCCATGAAGCCTAACCATATTTTGTACGATCCAGAGAAATAACCAACTAACAACTGATTACGTCTTATTTTCATTGTATATTTATTTTTCTTTTTACAATGTTATAATTACAAAGCTCAGAGAATAATAAGTGTTTGAGTAAAAAATACAGTCAGAAATGATATTGACGTTGTAAACTGTGTAGAAATTTGGAGTCTAAGTACCTTTACTTGCAGCTAAAGTATAAGTTGTATCTTTCTACATGACAAAAAATCCTTCTGTAGAACTTTTTATACATTAGCGCATAAGGAAAATTAAATTAATGTCAAAACCTGAACTGCAAAGAATTAACTTCCCTTTTAAAGGCAAATTAAAATAACCTTAGGCAAAGAAGACAAATTATGCTAATTTTAAGGCTGTTTCAGCTACAGAGTTATTGTCCCCCCTGCCATTCCCCCCCCCCCAAAAAAAAAACTCTTAAAATCCATCTGTCAGCTTTCATTACTGCAAGAAAAAAGAAAGAACATTTGATTAGTTTACTACATAAGTGTTTCCTGTTTAATGTTTACCACAGTGGTGTAGAGAAGGAAGGAAACTGTAAGGGCCGGGTCGCACTAGAGCAAATTCAAATATTTCCAATTTTTCGTGAGGAAAAAAATTGGCAAAAATTTTGCAAGTTCCAAATTTTGGCAGTGGTCACATTAGACCAACATGTTGGAACCAAAACGTTACTGATTGAAATATACATCACAAGATCTATGTTTCTCAATTAAATATTTCATTAGATTTCATGCAAGAGTTGAACTCTGCAGATTTTTCTCCACGCTACATGTTCTCGACTCTCCACTCTACAGCAACTCGTGATTTTTGGCCCATAATTGGATGAGCAGATTTTGCTTGGCTTGCATGCGTTTGTGTTGTTGCTTGCACTACTTGCGATCGAAGAAGATTGTCTCGCAGAAGTCCTCTCTTCAAATTGCTGCCAGTAACCACATCCATGATACCAGTCATAAGAATTTGAATAAAAATGCCACTCATATTCCTCATTTGCACTGAAATAACTGTAAAAAAACCTGAGATGGACCAGGTAAAAAATGATTTTCTCCTGCCATCGCACATGCCAAACTGGACTAGCTGTCAAAGTTATTTTCTTGCCGTAATTTTATCCAGACATGTTTTAAAAATATGACAGTCAAATGGTTTAAAAAAAACAAACAAACAAAATTGTTTGCTTTGTCAAAATCTGGAAGCCTCCGAGGCATCACTTTGGCTTCTTCGAAGATTGGCAAAATTTTGGCAATCAGCAAAAATTTGGCAAGTTTTTGAAACTGGGGGTCACACTTATTTTACGTTACTTGTCGACAGATTTATTATGTATACAGACAAAATTGGCTCTGGTGCAACCTGGGCCTAAGTAGCTCTCACAACTTGTGGTCTTGAGTAATCAAATGGCTTCCAGTGAAGCTGTTTGAACAGTAATATTTTTTAAAAAAGACAATCTTTGAAGAAAAGCAGACAGAAAGACAAAACATGAAGGCAAACAACTGCAATTTGTATAATTTCTACAATTTAAGCTAATGGAAGCTTGAATATGTTGTCTGTAAATTGTTGAAGTTCTGTAGCTCATACAAAACTTAAAGAAAGGCAACATTAGACTTGAAATACCGCATAAAATGATTTATAAGAGCTGATTCTGAATGTACAACTTTGTCAGATGTGACTGCTGTAGCTCACATGGCTTACATTGCACCAAACACATGTATACATAACTTTGACTGTTTTTATGATTCTCTTGAGGTTGTAACCCATTTTTACAGTTCCACAACATTTTCTGTGTTTTAGATTCTGTGTTTTAGATTTGTTGTGTGTTAACTGTATGTGACAAAGGTGTCCCATCTAACTCATTGCGAAAAGTGTCTCCATAATTTACCTTTACGCCTTTGCCTTGTTTTGTACAGGTAAGTATAGCTTGAATTCTGCCGGAAGTTCATCTTCTGAGTAAAGTCGGTCAGAAAAGTAAACTCGTCTGATTCTGCAGTTTGCGTGGATCTGTAGTTCAAATATCAGTAAGTGAGAACAACCCAATAAATACCTACATGTTCAAGGCAGTATTAGCTATTTATACATAAGTATCAGCTTTAAAATTGATTTGATAACACTAATCTCAAAGTACTAGAATCACAGAGAAAGAAAGCTTTTTGACCACAGAAAAAGAACCCTAGCTAACTTTTATAAACTTGAATTAGTGTTACAAGTAAACTGACTGTGAAACAAAAGCCACCGGGAGGGTTTGTCGAGGGGTTAAACTTTTTGCCATCATTTACTCTAATTTCTGATCATCAGATTGTGCAAAAAGCTTGCAAAACAGGTAAATAAAAACATTTTCTCATAAAGAATTTTGTGTTATAGTAGACAGGTAATCTTTCCCATTTTCCTCCTTAGTATTGTTGCAAGTGTGTTAATTGAATGTTTACTGCTTGCAAAATATAACCTTCACAAAAAGGCATTAGGCAAGCTAAATTTTTCTGAGCCTTTAACAAAGCTTAATGATTGTCGATATCACCAACACAGCACTCATTGTGTAAAGTCACCTTGTGACAGTAAACTAACTTGATTATTGCAAAGAGCTTGTGGCACAGACAAATAAACCATGGTGTATATTAAAGTTTTTTTTCAATAAATATACTAAAAAGTTTTTCCTTTAGGTGAAAACGCAAGTTGTCATGGTAAACTCATATACAGTCAGCAGATCTCACAGGAAACTTTATTGTTCTTTGAAGGGTTGCAAAACCCTTAAATTTAATAAGACCCCTGAGTGTTACAACACAAGCACAAAGAATTATAGCTCTAATCTTACCTGAACTCGAAGTGTTTCGATGTAGTTTGTACCATACGCTCGTCTCGTGAAATCTGATAGATTAAACTGTGAGGAAAGAAACAGTTCATGTTAATACCACAGATTACAAAAACAGTATATCGCATTAGCAACAGAATTTCGATTTCGTTTCTCTTTATTAAGAACAAAAACTTCAAAGGAAACAACATTTACCAAATAAATCAAAGCCGATGTCAGCTTTTAAGCTCGTACAACAAACAACCAAACTTCAATCAAAATCTATTTGATATAATGTCCTCTTAATTTGTAACACGCTAGCAACAGAGGTTTTCCAAAGAAAAATTCAATAATAGTTTACCTGAATTTGATTCCACCCGTCGTCAAGTCTCATTGGCATCGTGCAAATGAAAGGTTTTACCCGTGTGGTCGACTGATAGTTGGAAGCGCGAAATCGCCTCTTTACATTCTTGTCGTCCAGGACCTGGAAGTGTCAACAAATGAGGACGTTGTGAGGAAGTAACGCAAACTTCGAATATTTTCTAAAACTACTGAATTTCTAACGATCTTAGCTCAAATATCTCAAGAAGCCATTCGTATCTTGTTTACCTGAACTTCGAAGGTGAAGTATTTTTTCAGATTTTTGATGATCATCACAAGAAATGGTAGCTTGATTCCAAGTGTCTTCTTGGGATCTGCTGGACATGTGATGTAAGTTGTACTGCAAGGGAGAAAAATACCAGAAGTAAATTAGAGAGAAATTCAGGTAATACGCCAACGAAAACCACAGAAAAACGTAACAACTGGACTGACAAAAAAATACAGTTTTCGTCTTTTTCTACAAGCTACACATTCAGGGTAGATCGAGAGGAGTTATTGTTAGTAACCCATTCTGTTTTTACCTGACGTTGGTTCCAACAACCTCCAATACAAGCGACTGAATATCGTTATCAGTTATTCTCTTGATATGTCCATTTCTAACCTGAAACAGAAAGAAGTTCAACAGTTTAACAGAAAATCTCGATCAAAAACAAACACACATGGAGGAACCACGTTGAATCGACTGCATATCACGTAAGCTCACTTTCTTATCCCAGATCTGTAACGGCTTGCTGCCAATACTGTACAATATGGAGAGAAATCCCGATTGAAACGTGTTCTTAAACATGTTTATCTGTGTTGAAATCTTTTTTTTCCTCAAATATATCTACAGAAATCACGAACCACCCCCTTCCTTTCACAACCGCAACCAGTGTGTTGTAGTACAAGTGAACAGTGGCTTAGTGTCGCTAGGCGCGAGTTTTCTGTTTGTTCATGCGCGGCAGAAGAGTTGCTATGGAAACTTGCCCTACAACAACCTCGTTTCCAACCTGCCTGGTTCTTAGGCCTCGAAAGGTCGCCGCGGTCAATCGTTTCGGGCTCACCTGGTGCGAGCGAAAAACTTGGATAGACCGCTAGCAAAATCCCAGAGAAATGCCGCGATTTCCGACAGAGAAAAAAACAGACAGTTTTGTTTGGAAAAAGAAAGACTCTACATTCCAGATCCGAATGCAGACCAATGCAAAAGGAATTACAGACTCTGTGAAAACTTCTCATAAATCTAGGTCTAGGTAAAGTTTCACATAAGTTTTTAATTTATTTAAATATTTTAAGTGTGAAAAAATACTCCTAGCTTGGAGATTGCTTTCATTTCAGAACCGAGGTCCATTTCCGTGCCCAGAGCCTACAAGTCGAGCCGCAAAGCCGAGCGTGGAGCGAGAAAATATGTGGTCACGTGAGGGCTTTGGGAACGTAGCTGTATTGCAAATTAGAAAAATTCGGTACCTGCATTGACTATCTAACGGACGCAAAAAAAAATAATAATAATAACAATAAAAAAACAGCAACGAATCAGGGATGGCGGAGTGTATTTTGAATTGGGAGGTGGGGGGGGGGGGGGGGAGGCTTCCAAGCGAGCACCAGAGGCCCTAACTTGAAGAGAGTCTGGCGATATTTGTAAAATTATTATTTTATGTATTTTTTGCTTGAAAATGGGGGGACCCCCAGCCCCATATCCCCGGCTCCGCCGTTCCCGAAAATACGCCCCTTAACCATTCTCCTCCCCATTGTACCTGAAGAAGGCTGGTTTGGCCAGCCGAAATATAGTACACCTTCAAACAATCATTCTACGTTGTGTGGGTTTTTGCTTTTGTATTCTTCATTTTATATGTAAAAGCCGATTAGATCACTATTGATCCAACGCATACCAGCAGGATCATCGTTCCGGTTGCTTGCTTAAACATTTTATCCTCCCCAGGGGCCGCGCTCCTTTTGGTCAACACCAAGAATCGCGACCTTTGGGAAGGTCCAGTACCGGAAGTCCGCGATTCACGGGCTTCCCGTCACTCTGCGCATGCTCAGAGTCAAGTCTGACAAATCTGATTGGCTGAGAATACGAAACGATTACTCTGTGCATGCTCAGAAAATTGGACCTTATCAGAGGTTTTGATTCTTGGTGCTGACCAAAAGGAGCGCGGCCTCTGGGGACGAGAATGCCCTTTAACCTGTCTCAATAGGAGCCCATGGGCTCAAACATTTTTATCTCTTCAGAAACACGGAAGTAGCTGGACCGAATTGACGGGAAATAAAACACTCAACTATTAATGAACTTGAAGTTAACGTGAAGTTAACCCGGCTGTAGCGAGTTTGTGAAGCTGAGGTTAGGAGTGTTCTCTCTTCGTCAGAGAAAAGGACTTACACTCGAAACGTCAGTTTTCAACAAATATAACGGTCTAACCTTTTTATTAAAGTGCAATTACGACGTTAATCTATTCGAAGCGAACTTTCCCATGTTTTATCGCGAATTACCTTTTAATGGGAAATTTTATCCCTTGACGAATTCCATGAAAAATTTGGATTGAAAGTCAACTACCTGCACTACTTTCAAATTATCGCTGCCTTGCCAAGTTCGCTGAAGCAAGCTACACTGCAAACCCCAATCTCCAGTGAAGTAATATTCCGACCACTCCAGTCTATGCTGTACGACAGACCTCCATCCAAAGACGTAGACTGGATGTTCTCTTGCTTCTCGTAAAACAAACCAAACTCCAAATGCGATGGAGAATTGAATGTTGTTCACTAAATTGATTTTGCAAGTTCCCCCCTCAATATAGCAAGGATTGTAAATAATAAGTATTGTAACCAGTGTGTGTGAGAATTCAAGGAGAGTCTAGGAAACAGTTGAAAGTGGTTAAGTTCCTCACTGACGGCACTCTCGCCTTAGCCTGGATGTAAAGTTCGCAGCTTTAAGCCATGCATGGGAGGGAGAAATTCAGAGTAACACAGATCCAAGCCAGTGGAATCACATCCCCAGTGAGGACAATGGAGCTGACGACCTGTCGCGAGGGTTCCACGTTCATGGAATCCAAGACAGAGGAATGGATGGCACGGAATTCCCATGGTCGACTCAGCTAGCTTCGCCACCTCCGGATGCAGACTTCGAACTTCGTCAGATACGGGTATCGACCCCAGTCGCAGTACAGAAAGCCGCATGATGTTATTGATTCATCCTCGTTCTCCGGCTGGAGAAAACCAATCCAAACGACGGCACGAGTACGAAGGCCAGCACCGAAAATACAACTGAGAGACACGGCGAATACGGAAAGGAAGGACTGTGAACTCCTGAAGAGCTTCAGCACGTGGAGGGTTGCTGGATTAAGCACTGCGCAGAACACCCTATACATAGTCGCCTGGAGAGAGGTAACTTCAAGTCTTTCAGCCCGTTTAAAGAATTGGAGGAATTGGAGGCAGAATCGACAAGGCCGTAGTGACATACGAAGCAAAGCACCCCAATGACCCCGATAACGAACCATGCGCACAAATATGGTCACAGTGGAGTGGCAACCATAACCAGAAAATTTAAGAGAAAATACGGGATCATCATAGCCAAGAAAAGTAAGTCTGCAGGGGATGTTGCACAAACAAGACGCATGCAGCTGATGGCAGATCTCCCTGTGCCTAGCACTGCAAAGACTGCAGTTTATCTTTGAAATTGTACACTTCTGTTTCCAGATGTGGTCCTGGTTTCGGATTTGAACGAAAATATTGGCGGATCGACAGATTTGGCGAAAAGAAGGCACAGATCGGCGGATTTGCCTGCCCCTATTCACCCCCCTCCTGATTGAAGAATTGTTGCTCATGGCCTCAGATCATCCTCCACTGGCGTTAGACATTTTACGCACAAATAAATGAATACTTATCCTTGCTAGTTCTAACGAAATTTCGGGAGCTGCATTTTAATTTCTGCGATACCCGTAAAAAAAATGTGTAAGTATAAATTTTCGTGAGTATCAGTTTTCGCCTTTTTTCCCAAAAGGCGAAAATCACGAAATTTTGTACGTCCCAAAGCTAGTAACAATAAGGTAAACAGCTCATTTAGTAAAGATTTAAACATTTCCTTTTTAACTTGGAAAATGTTTATATTTTCACGTTGTAGTGGTTGGACGATGAACAGACATGAGAATTGAGTAGCATTAGAACAACGCGTTTCGCTGTTATTTATACCGTATTGTAAAGAAATACTTCAAAAATGAATACGAACATGTCGAAATGATTAGAAGAAAATAGCTGATAAATAGAAAAAAAGGCATAACACAAGACTGGGGTTTAGAAGTTATTACAACAAGAGGTAGCACATCCGAGCGAGAACCCTGCCGAACAGCGCTTAAACTTTGTTGAGAGGACGAGACGCGGTGCTGTCCTAGTGGTAATACCGTAAACCTCCCGGCGATAGTAACGACCCCCTGAAAGCATGTAACGTAAAATAATCATTGCCTCTAGAAAATCCCTAAAGTAGCGAGCCCAGCCCCACGACAACTCCAGCTTTCCGTCAAAAAATAACGAGACCAAGGTTTAAAACAACGTTATTTTAATTTCTCCAATCAATAGTCAAGTGAACAGGGAAATGAGCCTTTCTTCGCATTGAAATTTAAAACTCCTTGTGTCATTTTCAACAGGTACGTAGGTAATAACGAAAACGTTTCAGCTAAAAAAAAAAAATGAAAAATCGGCTGATTCTCTTATGCGGTAGTCCGGTCAAAGCAGGAGTGCTCCTGAGAGAATGTGAGTGCAAAGAGCTTAAGGAGGAGGAATAGAGATTCCTTGTTTCAATGGAAAAAGGAAGGGGAATAAAGGGCACAGAAAAGAACTCTGGGAGAAACTTGCACAACTTGTGCCTACAACAGACAACACGATGAAGACATGTAGAAGCCACCCCATGTTAGTAACATGAAACTGGAACAATGACAAATTTTACCTTGTTTTGAGAAATATGTTTTGTTCTGAATTGCCACCTCACATTTCGTTAAAAAAGCTCACATAAAATATCACAAACGGATTCAATGGGTTGCAGATAAGTAAGCACAAAGCGAGTAATGATTATAACGTTTCTTTCTGTAAACTGTTTACCGTTTTGTTTTCTTTTGTCCACGTATCATTGAAAGAAAAATAGTTTCTTTCAAAGCTTTCAGCGTCTTCACTTCCCTTGAAATCTGGGCTTAGAACCTTCCTTTCCGAATGAACGCATTCCCGCTCGCACATCCTTTTAGTAATATATGGCCACGCACTGAGTATAATATCTCATACTTCGTTCGGTAAGTCATTGTCACCACCATCTAATGTGGCCATCCTGGCCAAAACAAGGCAAGCGCTCTAGAAAAGGTCGAAAGACTAGGAAAACTACAAAGGATCGAGGGGTGGGGGGGGGGGGGGGGGATCAAGATTACATTCGCAAGCGTCGAAGATGTGGGAAATGGACAGATGTCATTCATGTCAGAAGATCGCAATAGGACTCAAAGACCTCATACAGTCTCATGATACTAACGTAGTCAAGCGATAATGGATACGTTCGACAGAACCTGACAGGGTACAGAGCCGTTGCTATACATTACTTGAAACCTGACACAGCTGTAACTGGAAGCACAAAAGGTTCATTTCTGACCAATTTGCGGCTTTTTCGCTGGTCAATTTATGAGGTCACGTAAGAATTGAAATCCCGTATCCCGCTCTGGTCCCCTTGTGAATCCTGCATCCCAAGCCCATAGAAACACTAAATCCCGCATCCCGCCGAACCTACTGGGGACCCTCAGGACAAAGGGATCAGATAGAATCCTGTGAGAGGTACCCAGATCTCCTTCAGTCTTTATGTGTCACGTGACTGCTGTGCATGTGCTTCGCGATGTTGTGATTTTCCAGTCAGCTGTGTTCGCACTTTGGAGTCAAAGAAGAGCTGGAGATGAAAGGAACCTTGTGAGTAGTTGAATTTTATGTCTAAGCTTTGCATTAGCTTAAATGCTTGATAACTTACAGCAGGTAGGATAAACGACGAGTTTTCTTCGCTCGCGGTACTTTTAATTGCAAGTCTGAGATGTCTTCGTCAGTTGTCTTATGCTAGAAAGCATTCCCGGACGTCAAGTTGCATGTAAAACGCTGTGAAGTTTACTTGTTTTAGGTATATATGGAACTTTGTCCAGTCTGTTTTGTGCTTCGAGCGTGTGTTTTCGTCAGTGTTGTGTCTCCTGTCAGCAAATTCGGGACAAGATAAGGAGATAATTTTACTGTGTTCTCCGCTTTATTAGCTAGCGATATTCTTCGTAGTCATGGTTAAATATGTAACACAAACATGTATAGTATTACTATATGTGTTTTTAAATGGCCTTTGGCGGATTGAGTGGTGTCGAACGCCCTAAACTGATTCTCAAACGTCAAAAACAGTACATGAACAGGTTTGAAATAGACTGAAGACTTTTAGGTTCTCTTAGTGTTCCATTGTTCTTGAGGACAAATAAACCAATCAGAATCGACTTACTGAGCATCTTTTTAGAGGACTTTAGGGGTCCTTGGAAAAACGGTTTTTCTTCTTAAAATTGTGCGCTCATGAAGTGCAGGTTATCATGGCGTTCTGTGGGCCAAATCTACAAACTTCAAAGGCCTTGTTTTCATTCATAACAGGGAGAAATTACTGCTTTGGGATTTAAAATAGAAAAGAAAAATACAAATTAATGTTTAGGTGGGCTCAGAATGGAAAATCAAGGAGTACAGAGTCCTCAAACCTTTCTGGTGAAGAGTTTTTCCTTCCTTCATCTGCCGCAAAAACATGACGATCGGTGCGCTTTCAAGTGAGTTTTGAGAACAGATCACGTACTTAAAGCAGCTTCCTGGACTTTAGAAAACAAAAATGGTAATGTACATTATTTTTTTAAAGTTGAATTCAACTTTTGGAACGATTGGTAACACCACGGCTGATAAAATGACTGCAAAAGTGGTCGGGAGAAACTCAGAGCTTTCGCTTTAGCAGGAAGAATTAATTTGAACACGCAGTCGTTCAGCGAAGCAGGTCTGCGAAATTTTGAACATTTTTTTGCTTTTAAGTAGGTTTCTTTGCCTCAGCTTGAATGAAAATTTATTGTTATTGAGCTTCCTTTCGTATTTCTTTCATTTGGTGCCCTCTTTTGGGGAATTTTAGGTTTTAAAAGCGAACAGTATTTTTGCATTCTGGATTTCGGCATATTTAATTTACTAGCCTGTGAACAGGCTCCCGGTGAGCCTGAACGAAGCGAGGGAGCCTGTAGACATTCTATTGATGCCGCCGTTCTGTGATACCAGCTCCTGGTATCATGATATGAGTGGTTAAATCACTGATTGTTGACATCTTTGTGATGAATATTTGACAGATCTCTTTAAAATTATACGACTCCAACGGCTCGTTACAATAGTGCATTTGCCGTTCCCTTTTAAGTTTCGGTCTCTCGACCTGTCATTATTTCACAAGTGATACTGAAGAGTACTTTATGCTCTGTTGCGAGGAGGAATTTTAAGTAGAAGCTAGTGGAGTGGAGCCATTTGGCTGTGCTATAGCAATTTTTTTGGGGGTCAAAGGGATGGTTTCCAGACTTTCCGTTGTTTATCTGCTTGTCGCTTCGCAGATTTTGACACCTCTTTCATGTGCTTATAATTTCATTACGCTCATTTCAGTATTGCGAAATATGTTTTAAGTTCTCTAAGTATTGGCTCTGGAGGGACAAAGTTAAGTTTGAAATATTCCGTGAACATGTTGCTTACTAGCACTCTGTACCGAAAATGTAGCTTCTTGACAGGTCTAATTACCTCATTGACTGATTTGTTACGGGCTTATCACCAAGGGTGGATAGGCACATGCAAAACAAAGTCTACAGGTTCCCCTGTCCCTGCCCTGTAACACGTTCGGTTTTGTCCACTATCAGGAGACGTACAAACGGCTCTTCAGGAGTCAATAGAAAGTGCTTTTTAATCAGGTCTCTTACTTTCGTGATCTTACACGTTCAGCGAGCTATCGAGAGTATTGAATATATAAGTGATGCCAATCATACTATGATCAAATGTCACGTGAATCATATCAATGTCAATAAACAATCTATTGTGTCCATATTGTAACATCCTTTCTCTTTAAAAAAAACAATAAAAATAAAATTTAGACGAACAAAATAAAGAAACGCTAAAACATATAAGATATAACTGTAAGCTTGACAATCATGCAATGTTCAGTAGCACACATAATCTTTAAAGCGTTCTGGAGGCCTTCGAACACGTGCAGGCCTCAGGGTCATTGGTGTGGGGTTGACACCTGATCCATTTGATTCACAAGCTGGCTCTGGCGGCGGAATGGTCGCAGGAAGCGTTTCGGATCTATCAGTTGGCTTGCTTGGGTTTGGGTTGCTTAGCGGAAGCGGTTCATTGTGCTGTTGGATTATAGGTGGTTGCTCTTGGGTCTTTCGAAGCTGTACACGGTTGCGATGGTACAGTCCACCATCTGCTGTTTCAACTGTGTACGAGCGCTGGTCACGTTTCTCGATTACCAGTGCTTTGCGCCACTTTTTCTCGCCCAGACGGAGTGGTTTCATGCGCACTACGTCACCCTTGTCGAGGGGATGAAGATCTTTGGCTGTGCGGTTGAAATAGTACTTCTGTCGATTTTGGCATTCGACAAGTTTTTCTCGCTCATCAGATGGTTCGCTGGCTTGCGGCTGCAGAAGCTTGCTCGTTGCTGGTAGCAGGGTCTTCGTTCTCTGGCTCATAAGGCGCTGGGCTGGGCTGGATCCCACTCCTTGTGTAGGTGTGTTGCGATGGTCTAAGATCGCCAAGTAGGGGTCAGAACCAGCTTTACATGCTTTGCGAAGGAGTCGCTTTGCTGTCTTTACGGCGGACTCAGCTTTTCCATTCGCTTTGCTGTTTCCTGGACTGATGGTGCTATGTTCGAATTCCCAGGTTTGAGCGAAGGTGGCAAATTCTTTGCTGGAGAACTGTGGCCCATTGTCGGATACAACTGTATCTGGACATCCATATCTGGCGAAGTGGTTCTTGAGTTTCAAGACGACGGTGCTTGCCTTAGTGTCAGGTAGTTTGTCCACTTCCCAAAAGTTACTGTAGTAGTCGACTGTTACTAGGTAGTTCTTGTCTTTGAATTCGAAAAGGTCTGTTCCCACCTTTTCCCAGGGTCGTGATGGTACTTCATGCGGTAGGAGGGTTTCTTTCTGTTGACTTTTCTCAAACGTCCTACAGGTTTCACATGCTTCGACTAGTTGTTTGATCTCTGCAGACATTCCGGGCCAGAAGACGTAGTCTCTCGCTCGTCGCAGACACGATTCGATTCCCATGTGTGAGGAGTGAATCTTGTTTTTCATCTCTTTCCGTAGAGTGGCAGGGATCACTAGTCTTTCTCCTTTAAAGATCAATCCGTCTTGGACTGTTAGCTCATCTCTCAGGCTGTAGTAGGGGGTTGCTTGTACCGGTAGATCGCCCTTGTCATCTGGCCATCCCTTGAGGATTAGGGACTTTACCACCTGTAGTGTTTGGTCAGTGTCTGTTTCTTGTCTGATCTCTTGTATCTTCCGGTCACTGATGGGGAGGGCCTTGACCATGTTTACTAACTCAAATTCTTTGTCGTCTTCGCGTCCTACTTCAGGGAGGTACGCTCGGGATAATAGATCAGCTATGTACATCTTCGCCCCACATTCATAGTGTACACTGATGTTGTACTTTTGAAGTCTCATCATCATGCCTTGAAGTCGGCGAGGTGCGGATGATAAAGGCTTCTTGAGGATAGATTCTAGTGGCTTGTGATCGCTTCTCACTGTGACTGGTCGTCCGAAGGTGTACTGATGGAACTTCTCGAGAGAGAACACTATTGCCAACATTTCTTTCTCTATTTGGGCATATCTCTCCTCAGTATCAGTGAGTGCACGGCTTGCATAGGCGATTGGCTTTCCCTTTTGAAGGAGTGCGGCTCCGAGACCCTTTTGGCTTGCGTCGCATTGTATCTCGAGCTCTGCTTTGGGGTCGTAGTAGCTTAGTATAGGAGCCGTGGTCACAAGCCTCTTGATTTCTTCGAATGATTTTTCCTGTTCCTCAGTCCACTGCCATTCCACATCTTTTCTTGTTAGTCGCCGCAGTGGTTCCGTTACATCGGCCAATCCAGGTAAAAACTTCGCAAGGTAATTGATGAATCCGTTAAGTCTTTGTATGCCTTCAACGTCTTCAGGCTTCGGCATTTCTTGAATAGCTTTCGCTTTCTCTGGGTCCATCTTCACACCATGACTCATTAGTATGTGACCCATGAAAGACACTTCTTTTTGCTTGAGCTTTAACTTATCTCTGTTAAGGGCAATGTTGCGCTCACGACATCTTTTCAGTAAGGTTTGGAGGTTCCTGTTGTGATCTGCGACTGCTTCTTGTTCGCTGTTTCCAACGCCATATACTAGGATGTCATCTGCGATGTTAAGAACACCGCTCAAGCCTTCTAGTGCTTGGTTTACTCGCTTTTGGAAGATTTCAGACGAGACTGACAAACCGAAGGGCAATCGGCACCAGCGGTATCTTCTGAATGGTGCTGAGAACGTTGTGAGTAGGCTTGACTCTTGGTCGAGAACACAGTGCCAATATCCTGAACGCAGGTCGACAGTGGAGAAGACCTTGGCTTGAGATAATTCTGGCAGAATTTCATCCAGTACAGGTATCTGGTAAGTTTCTCTTTTTAACGCCTCGTTCAATGGCCGTGGATTGATACACACTCTCAGCGCACCTGATTTCTTAGTAGCGACTGCCAGACTGCTTACCCACGGTGTTGGCTCTTCCACAGGTGCAAGGATTCCTTGTGCGACGTATCGATTTAGTTCTTCCTTCAAGTCATCTTTTAGTG
>NC_138154.1:491800-523800 GCF_964199315.1 Orbicella franksi | reverse complement strand
CCGTAGGAACTCGTCTCGTCGGGGTGATGACAGGTTTAACGCTATCGTCAACTTCTAAGTGGACTTCGCCGGGAAAGGTTCCCAACGGACGGTCAAATACGTCTGAGTATTGCTTTATGACTTCTTCGGCTGTTATCTGTTTAACTTGTAGCTCATTTTCCTTTGGAGGAGGTGAGGCTGCGATGAAATTTTCATCATGAACGGTGATTAGCCCCATTTGTTGAGCCGCTCTCGCGCCGATCAAAGGTGTTAAATAGCTTTCGACAACGACGAATTCTACGGAGTACTTCTTCCTTGTTCTCGGGTTACGCATGATAAGCCTTGTCGTTCCTATGGGTTTCACTTGAGATCCATTCCACATTCGCAGAGTTTTCGTGGTCGGCTGGATTTCGTGACCTGTTGCGTGTTTCACCGGGATGATGTTGATTGATGCGCCACAGTCAATTTGAAGGTTGACCTTTCTGTCATCGATAAGCATCTCCGCGTAAATTTCTTTAGCGTGACGAACAGCATGGACGTCGGATTCTTGAGAATCCATAGCAACTCCAGCTAGAAGCTCGATGTCGCTCTCTTCTGATGACACGTCTTCAGGTTTGTCGGAGATTCCATGGACTCCTCGGGATTTGGATTTCTTGCAAACACTTTTGAAGTGGTTTCGGCCGCCACATCCGGAGCATTTCTGTCCCCAGGCTGGACATTTCTCCTTTTTCAGTGGGTGTTCACCTCCACAGAATAGACGCTTCTTGTGAGATTTGCCAGCAGGTTTCGGTGGCACATTCCGATCATTCCTCCCATCGCGTGAGGGGTGTTTATCTTTCTTGCCAGTTCGTCTCCAATCTCTTATTTTATGCACGCTATCGTCCCCAGAAATGGCTTTTAACTGGGTCGCAGTGGCTTCATCACTTCTACAAATATCTATGCACTGTTTGAGGGTGAGACTTCGCACTTGCAGAAGCTTCTTTCTTATGGTATTGTTGCTTACGCCTAGAACAATACGATCTCTGATCAGAGTGTCACGCATGCAATCGCAGAAATTGCATGACTTAACTAGATTGCGAAGGGCAGTGACATAAGCATCAATGGACTCTTGTGCTTCTTGGTTGCGACTATTGAATATATATCGTTCATAAGTTTCATTAGTTTGGCCCAGTGTAAACTCGTCAAACTTTTCTAGAACCTTGTTCAGAATCTTCTTGTCGTTTTCATTTTCGAATTGGAAGCCATTGTAAATTTTAAGTCCTTCCGTCCTGACACAATGCAGAAAGAATGCGACCTTGTAGTCCTCTGTTTGCGAGTTTAGCCCAGAAATTAGAGAATAATTCTCCCATACCTGTTTGTAGGATTTCCAAGCGTCTGCCAGATTCCCTGAAGTGTTGAGCTTTCCAGGGGGTTTAAGGCCATGCGCTGGAGAGGACATAGTAGTGTGCGTGATGGGTGCTGTCCCAGTCCCAGCTGTTGCTGTAGTTGTCGTTGAGGTTGCAGCCGTTGAAGAACTTGTTGCCATTTTCAGAATGAAATCCTACCACCCGCTGCCACCATGTAACACGTTCGGTTTTGTCCACTATCAGGAGACGTACAAACGGCTCTTCAGGAGTCAATAGAAAGTGCTTTTTAATCAGGTCTCTTACTTTCGTGATCTTACACGTTCAGCGAGCTATCGAGAGTATTGAATATATAAGTGATGCCAATCATACTATGATCAAATGTCACGTGAATCATATCAATGTCAATAAACAATCTATTGTGTCCATATTGTAACATGCCCCAATCGCTTTGCTCTCTGAATTCTTCTGTTTTGTGCTTGCCGACATTTTTTCCTGTCCTCACGGGAGCCTGTTCACAGGCTATTAATTTATGGCCACCTCCGTGGTTTGTTTGATTAGTTTATTCGCTTTGTTCAAATATATCTTTTGGGGTCTTATTCAGCTACTACAGAACTGCTGAGAAAAGAACTAAGTGGACACTAATTTAACACAGTTGAAATACGATTGATCTCAAAATATTTAGCTTGTTTTTATCATCTTTTTGACTTACAACTTTAATCTTTCTTTCGCAGCGCTGTAATATTTTGTTGCACAGCAAAGAAATTATTTGATTTCTTGATTTCAAATTGGTTTTTTGCGTGTCTTTCGCGTTTATTTTCCATTGTTTTCTCAAATGCTAGCTGTTATAGTACAAGAATAGAAATTCTGTTGTATTTGGTGTCAATTTGTCCTCTGAAGTCTATAATAACTCATTTTCGCATATTCAGTTTTCTCAGCTTCTGTTGGGCATTTTGATGTACGGCAAAGAAATAATATAATTTCTTGTTTTCTCATCAGTTTTAAACATCAAGTTGAGTCGTGTTGTTGATATTTTTTAATATTTTGGCCCTTCATTTATTCAACTTAAAATAAATGAGGTCTTGAAACCTAATCTGTGTGTGGTTACTGCGTGTATGGTTTATTTTTAGTGCTTGTGCTTGTTCTGAAATGTGAAAAAATTGCCAGGAATTTAGGGGTGTGTTGCATTCAATTTCATTTGGGTGTCAATGGGTTAATTGACTCGCTGTATAATATGTTCTATTTGCAAACATTTCGCTCTTGGTGCAATTTCTTTCTGTAACGCAAGTCTTAATTACAGGAATTGCACCGGCCCGATTGGTTGACTTCCAGCAGTGAAAAAGGAAAAAACCGAACTCGATAATCTTTCTTCCTTCAGTCCGAAGCCTTTGATCTTCACTAATGAAGTTATTTTGCCCACAGCTCCCGTTCTGAACATGCTTTTGAGCCGGTACTTTTCCTGCCTTTAACGCTTTCAATAATTAAATACAAGAATCGTACTGGAATGAATACTCGACTTTGGTGTTGATTACATGACGTAATGATGAGATACCGCTGTTTAGAAGCCTTGCACATTCACTCAAAATAACAAGAGCAGGAAATACAGAGGTAAGCGTAAGACTGGAATGTCCTTAACTTAATTTCGTTATTAATTTAAAGTGTATATGACACGAAAAATAATTTCTGCTTATTTGAAAGGCCTTTCAAACTACAGAAGAACGGTGTTTCTCTTTTTGAAATATCTTTTTTCGTTTTAGAGATATTGACATTTTTCTATTATGCAAATTACATCAGTGATGACGTCATAAGGTTTGCAACTAAAAAGTGGAAAACACAGAATAAACAATATCTCTGGAAATATTGAAGCAGTGTTCTTGAAACCTGGCACCACAAATGTGTATCACAGAACAAACAAAATGACACCCTTAGTGCTGTTGCCATGACAACACTTTTGCCACTGGTGCTGTTGTAATAGAAACTGAAATTCCCAGTTTTTGTCTAAAACCAAGAACCATGTACTCCACCCAATCTAATGATGGGAGTTAAGACAATATGGGAACTGTCTGTTCCAAGTACATTGTAGAACCCTTTGTCTCACTATAGAGGTTGCAAATGGGAATATTTGTTTTTTTAATGGAAAGAGACTGGGGCCAAAAGAGTTGCTATGGCAACAGTGCTAACGGTATCATTTTGTTTCTCTGTGATGCACATTTATGGTGCCAAGTTTCAGGAACACTACTTCAATATTTCCAGAGATATCGTTTATTCAGTATTTTCTACTTTTTAGTCGCAAACAATATGACGTCATCACTGATCTAATTTGCATAATAGAAAAATATCAATATCTCTAAAACGAAAAAAGATATTTCAAAAAGAAAAACGCCATTCTTCTGTATTTTGAAAGGCCTTTCAAATAAGCAGAAATTATTTTTTTTGTCATATACGCTTTATAGCAGTGAAAAGGGTCGATGTAACACAAAACAGCCTTACAAACACAATGAGTTTAATTACAATGGAGAGTCACTATCACAACAAACACTGTCAACGTTTCATGTCAGATTACAATCTTGTAGCAAGCCGTAATAACCTGTGAAACACAACAAAGATTACCCTGCGAAGCAAAACTAGAAACGGAAACTATCTAACAACTTACGATATGATGAAAGGATGGTGTAAGCGAGAGAAATCACAACTTGAGTGTACTATACACAAGCGCTTCTCCACGTGTGATTGAAAAGTGAACGAGCTACCGAAGCATTATGGTCTTACGTAATCTCTGTGGAAAATTCTGGAATTGCAGAACGGACTTAAAGTGCACCTAACCCCCAAAATTTTTTTCCACTAAAATGAATCCACTTGTTATTCGGAGCATTTGGGTGAAAAAAATTTTGAATTTGGTTGAATCCTCGATTTTCTATGCCCTTTCAAAGTCGTGCCTGAAGTGTTACACGACTGCATACCAGGAGTCTGGGGTGGCGGTTGCTGATGACATCTACCCAGGAACCAAACACAATGGTGCCTCAGTCAACTCACTGTATTTGCTCGAGAAAATAGAAAACCAAACTAATCGTTCCAATATATTTTGGGACTAAAACGTCCAAGTTTTGTTCCAGAATCATTTCTTTTTCATCACTGGAGTCAGAGTTAGGTTTCGATTCAGAAGACACCGAAATAAACTTCGATTGAACAAGTTCGGCAACTGTGAACTCACTCCTTAGAGCTTTGAGAACAATTTGTAATATTTCAAGCGACGATGGGGAAGATGTCTTTGGAGATGAGCTGCTTGTCTATCAGGAATGGAAAGCTAGATACGAAGTAGAGGAGCAAGCAAACGAAAAGCAGGAATGAAAACTCAAGGACTGCTTTGGATGGTAATTTCGTCACCTAAACACAAGACTCCCATGCGTGTTTATAGCCCGTTTGCATTTGTCCTTCCCGAGAATGTATTTTGTCAAGGTATGGTTGTGTTTTACTTTCTGGAATGCTTCATGTTTATAAGAGCGACAGAAGTGTTGCAGTTTTCGAGACTTGAACACCTCCAAAACACTGGCTTCGATCGATTGAAAATCGTAGAATTGTTTGGACCTGTATTTTTGAAGCTGCAGGAAGCAAGGCGGAATTGGGAAGGAAACATTTCATACAATTACCAATTTCACATGTGTTAAGTCGTAACTCCAAATAACCAGTGTAAATTTTTTCAAAGTTTGCAGTGAAATTCGTCGGATAAGTTAAAAGGATGTGTTCCCTAAGCAGTCTGCGGACATGAATGTTATGCGGTCATATTTTTGACACTATTCAGACTATTACATAGAATGTTTGTCGCACTGCTGATTTCCAAACCTTTGAAAACTTCTGTGAGTGTAACCATTTTGTTATCATGTAATTCTAATGGATTAATCTTCGACTTTTATCTAAATCAAAAGAGAAGTAAGTGTTGGTTAGCGGCGTACAGTTGCAACCTATTTACATATCAGTATATTTGGTTGTAACGCTTCTTGATCGATCACACAACTTTGCCGGCTATGTTATAAATATTGCGGGATTAGAAGATATATTTTGTCTGTAGTATTTTGACAAACTGCTGGTTGGCTTTAAGCAGAAAATTTTGAAAATAGCGTGTGAAAGTCTGCAGAACAAATTCCAGTGAGAGGTCTTCAATGGTTCTCACAGACTCAGTTCGCTCGTTTTGGTTCAACAAAATCAACCATCGTTTATGTCTTTACTGTACCATTGACTGATCATCGCAAGTAAATTGTACAGAAGTTTGAACCTAAAAACCGGATTCTGGAGGGGGAGGGGGGTGGTGGGCAAAAGGTACACACAGAAGAAAGGGTATTGGCACAACGCAAATACTACACTGATTTATTATTACCATTCTGGCTGCAAAGTAGAACTGATTCAATAACATGCCAACATTTAAAATATTTCACTGTATGATTATCTGGAACTAATAATTTTTTCAGTGACACTATGTAAATGCAGCTATGCATGTGGTATTGTAGGATCTAGCCCTAGAGTAAATTGAAATTAATGACTTGTAATTATAAAAAATATCAATATATTATATGATAAATTTTCAAACTTTTGAGGAACTCTGTCACAGATGGCACATCTTGAAAAGTTGAGTCTAGGATTTTCAAGTTTGTCAATTACAAGTCTTCTCAATCTGCCTCATTCAAAGCCATAAGTTGAAGTTTCTTAGCGAATACCAAAGATGACTTTAGTAATGGTAACTATAAGCCCCTAAAAATTAGAGGAATAGATCAAGAGAAAACTTTGATTGTAAATTATAATGATTTATTGTTTGACTTTGTTATTTCAGTACATTAAAACCCGGGGTAATCAATCAATAATATCGATAATCGATAACACTCGATAAAAATCGATTAATGTTTTTGAAATTTGATAAAAATCGATAAAAGATTTCATATGTGAGTAATCAATAAATATCAAAGTTATCAAAACTTAATTATCGTACCATTTTTCGAAAAGGAAACACCAAAAGATATTTGAGAGCTCATAGAAATACTTACAACAACTTCCCTGTTCGTTAATTGATCTTATTCTACATCTTTTCCACAAACTTTTAGTAATACTCAGCATGTGTTGTATTTGAAATCTGCTTTAGACCCCTGGTTGATTATTCCACTGTTTTTTTTTTTATTTGCTGATGCAACACAATCGCATGTTCGTTGTTCTTTTACCCAGTCTTTAAAAGGGAAAGATTTTCGTGATTTTTTCCTTAAAGATATGAACAAAGCGTGATGAGCCTTAAGAATGTCTGCGTGGGAGGCCAATCGCGTGACGAACTCAAAGACGTGTCTGTGTAGGAGGCTAGTCATGCATATACTTTTGAATCATTCCTTATATTGATCACTTCTTATTCCCCATATTTCTCAGGTTAAAACGTGGTTTCAAAACCGCTGGAACAAAGGAAAAAGGGAAAATTTAGGCGATAACCTTGAAGCCAAGAAGCTGTAAAAGGAAAAATAATTTACATTTGTAATCAAACAATAAAATCAGGAAGAAAATCATAATGCAGTCTCTTTGGCCTCTTGTACAGTGCTTGTGAACAAATCATTTCATTGCTGCCTTTGAAATCTACATTTAAAGAGTCACAATCAAACGCTCCCTCAACGGAAACAGGATAATTTTTATTGATTCTATAACAATTGATGAATGCGATAAAATTGATAAAATAAACACTTCGTTGGTGTGCAAGTATCGATTTTTATCGATTGACCAATAAAGTCGATATCGTTTAAAATCAATTTATCAATAGATATCAATTTATCAAATGATTTTTCGATATCAATGTTTATCAATTGACTACCCTGGGATTAAAACTGGCCTATTAATATTATTGCATATTTCCCGTAATTAAATTGCTATATTAAATTGCCTCACAATAAATGCTTTTGCTTTCAGTAAACTATTAAATTCAAATAAATTCTCCTAGTTTTAAAGAACACATTTTAATTTTGACCTCCACACAACATTGGCCAAATTTATGCATATATTATGGTACCATGTGTATTATCTCTGATGGGAAGGACATACTTTCCCTTCTTATACATGCACCACTGGATTGGCAATTCTCTTACATGTATACAATAGTAGTTATTGTGGATCTTGTTGACTAAATGACATATCACATTAATTTTATTTACAGTGAAACACATCATAAGGGTCATTAAATTCATCCTACTGTATCTTACATGCATTGCAAACATCTTGTTATGTTGTATGAAGACTGATAATTTGTTTGATTGAAGGTTTCAGATAGAGTGTATTGGAAAATGAATGAGGACTTATACTCTTCCATTCCCTTTCCTGGAGCAAACTGCACAGTACCATTCTTCAGGAGTGGTAGCTATCTTGGCCCAAGTCCTATCAAGGTAAAAACATCTGCCTGTGTTATGGAAAATACATATTTGTATAATGTGACCTATGACTGATCTCAATCCACTGCAAGAAAAAAGATGACCGCTGTTCATTCTGCCACAATACCTTGCAGACCTAACACAGCACATGAGGCACAAAGAAAGCCATACTTTTACAATTATATTTATTCCAGTACTAAGGACAATGTGTAGACTAGGTTTGAAGATTTCATAACTTTTCTTTACATTTTTATGAGCGTTGTTAAGGTTTTTGTGTGCTAAGAATTATGGGTAAATGTACCAGTCGCCATCTTTTTTCCTACTGAGGATTGGAATCTCATCTCACCAGTGATGCCAGCCACAACAGCCCTTGCACATTATCATACTAGCATATGAGGAAACTTTACAGGTCTGACATCTCCAGGCAGTGTGCAGACTTTCCACTGTAGGTTTAGAAAGCCCAGTGAAAATAAGTTACAAATGTAACTTTAAATAATTGATTGGTCAATTATATTATGGGACTGGTTTATTTATTTATTTATTTATTTAACTTTATTTATACACGGGTAAAACATCAGGAGTTAAAGTAAATACTAAAATGATGTTCTCAAAGTGAAGGCCACTCGTTCTGGAAATGCATGTGACTGGATGATATTTAACAAATGTCGCAATGCTGTAAACAGTGAAATCAAACAAGCCAAGGAAAAATTCTTCAAAAATGTGTTGCGTGAAAACGAAGGTAATTCAGGGTTTTCATTTGTTGATTGCGAATGATGCCAAATGGCCATGACAGCATCTTGCATCTGGTGAATGTCATGAGTGTTATTTCGGATTGCTCTGCCATAGTACACTTGAAGCTTGTTTATTGTACTTAATGTGAGCCGTCCAGTACCACCAATTGACTTGCCATCATCAAGATGTGTCTTACCTAGCCCCTTCTTCAGTGAGCAAAGACGGGAGCCCATGCATTTTTGTACATGACCAACACATTCCAGCTTGGTGACTGCCTTATCCCCATATACTTCTTCCTCAACAATAAGTTTATGAGCCTTACTGTTTCCATCCCCCAGAAATTCAGTATGTTGCAATGAATAATCTTCCACTGAATGCTGGTAAATGGCTAGTAAACCAGTGGCATCCATTGATCCTGAAGTACCCAGGTGATTAGCTTCACAGCGATGCTGGTGTCCTTCCCACCAATCTCGGAATTCCTCAGTACCTTCTTTACCCCTCCACACGGTACATTCTCTGCAGGTTTTGGACATTATTTTTACATCCAGGACTTGCCAGTAACTGTAGAAAGAGCCGTTACTACTCTGAAAGCAGCTGAGTAGCCTCGTTTTCTCCAAGTCCCATCCCCTGAAACTGCAATGTCAAAAATGCCATCATCTGCTGGATCATAGTAGTCCTTCACTTGGTCTACAGCATTTCTCATACTCTTTTTGCAAACTGCGTGTGCAGCACTCTTCACAGCGGCAACATGGTCTCTGTACGAGTCCTCATTCATTGGAGAGAGCATATTCATTACACCAGTAAATTTGACAAGTGCTTGATGGCCAATGCCAATGTTTCTAGTTGCTAAAACTATCCTGCGATTCACTTCAAATGCTTGGCTCCCTCCAATTTTTGAAGAGGCATAAAATCTCTCAGAGAATTTACACTTGTGGCTTCGGCATTTCAACAGCAGCAGGGAAGCAAAGCCCATTTTGGCACTGTCATCTTCCTCCAATTCGACACGGCCATATTTGCAAGCGGGGCAGCAAAGTAACTGAAATGCTGAGTACAGGACGGACAAATTGACTAAACGAAAGCCCTCTGGTGCTTTGCAATCTTCATCACTTGAGGAACCATCTGATTCTTCTGACTTTTCATCTAGTTTTCTTACAGAAGCCAGTATAGACCTCATTTTGGTCGCATCTGTATTGGAGCGCCACATGGTTTCTTCGGTATCGGACTCTTTGGTTTCTTCGGCCGATTCTTGTTCAACGGAACCCTCTTTTTCCACGGTTTTTTTTTCACCACAGTATACCTGTTACCTCCAAACTTTCTTTTCTTTTTTCTTCCACTCCTAGATTTTGGTTTTGGAGGCATTTTTTCGAAGTGTTTCACAAGGAAAACTAGCGAATGAAAGCGATACTGTTTTGAAGCGCTCTTTTCTTCATGTAATTGTAATGCAATGTCCGCTAACTATTCACCAGGCCCTGCAATTAATTCAAATCGCTCCGACTCAAATTTCTCCAGGTTTGGGTCAAAAAAGGCGAGTTTTTATTGAAAAAACAATGTGTAAACAACACTAGTTACCATAGCAATGGAATGCACAACTTCAGAAAGAGCTAAATAAATGTATTGATGTGGTGAGAAAAGTGTAAAAACATTTTTTTAAATAACAACTATGACTAAAGATGCCTTTAAGACAATTTTGAAAAAAGTAACATTTTTGACGATTTTTGGCCTATCGAGCCTCCTTAAATAACTACCGCTCTATTTCTATAATTCCTGTTGTGGCTAAGGTCTTTGAGAGAATCATAAACAATCAATTTTACAAATATTTAACTGAATATGATCTAATTTCCTGTAATTAGTCAGGGTTTCGTTCACTTCACTCCACTGCTACTGCCTCACTCGAATCCACTGATAATTGGGCTTTTAATATCGATAAAGGTAATGTTAATGCAGTAATTTTTGTAGATCTCTAGAAAGCTTTTGACTCCATCGATCACTCTATATTGCTATCTAAATTAAAAGCACATGGTGTCAGAAGCAACTCGTCTAAGTGGTTTAAATCCTACTTGGATAATTCTATGCAGAAATGCTTTGTAAATGGCGCCCTCTCGAATAGCCAACCTTTAACTTGCGGTATTCCTCAAGGTACAGTCCTTGGACCTCTCCTCTTTATACTCTATATAAATGATCTACCGAACTGTCTTTTTAACTCACATCCCAGAATGTATGCGGATGATACTCATTTGACCTTTGCCAGTAATGATGTTGCACATCTAGAGGAAAATATGAATGATGATCTAACTAAAATTACTGAATGGTTAACGGCAAATAAACTCACTCTTAAAAAGTCAAAGACTGAGTTTATGTTGATTGGTTCAAGGCAAAGGTTAAATACTTTTAATAGACTTCCATCTTTTATTATCGACAGTAATTCTAGTAAGCAAGTAGAATTTACGAATTCTCTTGCAGTATATATAGATGAAAACTTACTTGGAATGTACACATCAAACATATTTCCATACAATGATTCCATTTCAATTTTCCTGGTAAGGTCCACAATGTTCTCAGCTACCACGGTTGGAGTATGGTCATGTAGGTCGTTCGTTCCCACATGGAAAATAATCTGTTGAGGGCTCTTGTCAACAGTAGGCATTAGGTAGTGCTTCATATCGTTGGTGGTTGCGCCAGGGAAAGATTTAACAACCACATAATGGCCGACTTTCCTACCCAGTGTCCGTCCCTGTATTTGTTTTATCGTAGAATTGCCCACCAAGACAGTTGTGACTGATCAGAGATGGCTGACAGGTCAAAGGAAAAGAAATGGTTTAACACTTTAGGAACACTTGACTTATTGATCATGTTCCATACTTCAGGTGTGAAAATTGTTTGATGTCATTCAGGTCAGAAGCTATTGTCTCTCCTGGTGGATGGTCCTCATCAAGCACCGTGTCTTCCATTGAGAACCTTTTACCAGTGGTGGTATGTTGCTTTATTTTAGCTTCGTCAATACCAAACCAGTGAAGCATTTCATCGTGGTTATGATCTACATTGGATTGCAATAACAAAATTAGTTAAAAGTAACCTCATGTTTATACAAACTTTTTGATTCTTTTAGAGCCTTTTTGTCGAAATGAAGCAATGGAAAATACTTCTGGTGTACATCCTACGATAGTAAGCGTTAAACAATCCTTGCTCTGAGTGTGAACCTGAAGTATTTTGTTGCAGATTTCCTTAAGATGGGAAATTGCTGTTTTGTTAAGTCTGCAAGCTAAAGCAGACCTGTTTTACAGCTAAACCTGTCTGTAAAACTGTTAAGAATTGTGGTATGTTTACAAAAGTTGCTCCGAGAATTGAAATTTGTTGCTACAAAATGTCATCATCAGTTATCAAATTGGATATGTTTAGCAATTTTCTAGCCAAAAAATATAAAATTTGTCACAGCATCTGAGGAACCAATACCCATCATCCTTCTTCCATACCTTGAGAAGAACTTGAATTCCTCTCTTACGACTATGCCAAGAAAGGTGTTAAAAAAACACACACACAAGGAATTGAAGAGTAATAAGTGACTGTTGCTCATATTTTCAAAGCATAACTTAAGTTCTGAAAGTGATTCATTCCAAATTTAGGCCATATACTGTAATTTATCAATCTTCCTTGTCATTCCTTTGACACAGTACATTATTGCATCGGTGGTTGCTTCAGAGTTTGGACATATTGTGTTTGGGGGTGGCTACAGTTATCATAGTAAGTTATTTCTACTGTACTTGGGTCAATAACTTGCTTTCAGTTCTCAGTTTGTTGAGTTTCTGCTTTCCTGAACTCAGCTGGGTGATTCAAGAATAGCTGTTGTAAAAAAACATTACAAGATAAATGGCTATCAAATTGAAGACTATAGAAGTTTTGAAACATGACAAAACTGTCTTGGAAACTGCCCGCTCCATTGGGAAGATCATCTCTTGGTTAGACTTGCCTAAGCTGTGTAGTCAAGCAGGCTGCTTATATCTAGGTCCAGCATTCATCCAAGGTTGTGAACTCTGTCATCCATACCTAACTAAATACTTACTAAAAATAACCTACATTCCTTGAACGTAAAATGAAGAAATTGTGAACTTGGTCACCTGCTCCCCTGTGTGGGGTTGTCGTCCTCGACAAGCGTCATACATTATTTTAGTACTTACTAACTTATGGGTTTTGCTACAAAATCAAAGTAAAAATGTGAACATTAAAATTAACTTATTGTAAGGCTGCTATAGAGTTCATTCTTGCTGTTGGACGTGGCTCCCTGTTTGGGTCTCCTTGCTTGCCTGCAGTTAATCTTGTGGATCTGCATGGTGTAGGTTCACTTTCATCAGGGTTGTATGCAGGAATGTTTCAAACATTGTCTTCGGGAACATCATCTCCAGGAATCTCAGGTATATTTTCTGCATTGTGCTCAGGGTGGCGTTTGAGTAATAAAAAAGTGAACAACTTGCTTTCCAAGTCCATCTCCTCCATGTCCCTGCTGTGACGTTAGGGTATCCTGATAACTTTGATAGGCCTGTAGATTTCAAGTTCACTGGGGTAACTCTGCATTGCCATAGGGTAGATGGCATACTGTGTTCCACCTGTCGGCAAATGGAACATCAAGGTGCTTGTTTCTTTTCAGTTCATGCCGACAAGAAGCTTTCACATTGTTTGGTACTTGCCAATCCTCTGTTGTTACTATCTTGTCAATGTCTGAAAACACACCAATGGCCAAAAGCTGGCATCCAATGTAGGTGACTCCCTCTCTCAGGAAGCAGTGCTTGGAAGGCTTCAGATTCAGACTGTTCTTTGATGCATGTCAGGACTCTATCCAGTTTCTCTGGGTTTTCATCTGAAGTCTTGGAGATCACAATGATGGACAGACACACCTACAATATCACTGTAGTAAATTATGAACCAATTTACTTACTGTTAAAATTCCAAATTTGCCTCAAAAACTCTTTTGAGCCAGCCACAGCATGGATATCATAAGGAAAGTAGTTCCGGCGCTTTGTTGTGGTATAAAGCCATGACTGTACTCAGTATATAGCAGTGTGAATGTTATGTACAGAAAGATTAAAACCATAAAGAAATATTTAAACCATGTCCTCGATGGACTTTGTCTATTTGTCTATCAACTTTATTGGTCACAAAATTACAATATAATTAAAAGAAGAAAAGGATCAATAGGAATGGTGCGAACGGGAAAATAAAGTTACCCATGCGAGGCGCAACCCTAAAAGCTAGTAAGAATGGTGATAGAAAATCTTAAATTTGATAAAAATTACAATAAAATCTAATAATTACTTATAGTTAAAAATTATAGTTAAATCAATTAATTACAATAGTTGAAAACAAGATGTGGATAATATTAGTCACAGAAAATTAAGAGCAGTGGCAAGGGCAGTTACGGAAGAGGAACCAGGAGCAGGGCATGTCAATATCATAGGTAGTGTCCAGTAAAGTAAAATAAGTGGCATGCAAAAAATATTTGAATAAACTTGGGCTAGAAAATTTGTCTTGAGGGGCGAGATTACACATAGTGTTCCAGGGTTTTACAATTCTGTTGAAAAAAGAAGCTTGAAAAGTTGCGGTTTTACGGTAAGCAGGTTTAAGTACGAGGGTGGGGTTCTTAGAGCGGGACCGGCCATGTGTGGACTTCTGTTAATTGAAGAGCACATCCATAACCTGTTGAAGAAGGGCTTGAAATAGCACTGGAGGAGTTGCACTTGGTCTGCCCATCTTTTTGACATAAGTGGTTCTAATATGTCAAAAACAAGAAAAATTTAAAACAATACAGACCATAGAAAAAAAGATAGTGAGGCCATGCCCTTGTAAAGAACGCAATAAATTCTAAACAAAAACTTGGCCCGGTTACAAAAAATGAAACTACCTCAGTCTCGCAAAGTGGGGCTGGGGGACAGGGGACCATCTTTTTTTGTTCATACTTACCTTTTTGCATTGTAACACCTTTTCCTGTTTAATCTTGGCAAACTTTTTTGGCCAGCTTTTCATCTTCTTTTATGCATTTTGTCAATCTCTTCAGTGGCATTTCTGTGGATCTTGCTTGCAGTGCCACTTCAACCTTTCTTTATAAAATCTTCTAGCTCTTCAAGGTGTGAATCATCTACATTTACGTAAAAGTGATGAAGATCCATGTGAATGGTTCTTGCAAAGTTCCTAGTTGTATACTTTTTGCAGTCTTCTATTTTGTCTCAGGCCAAGTTATCTTTGCTCCAATTGCTTCAATGTAAACAGGCATTTTTCAAAATTTGTTCCAGAAAAAAATTGCCAATTTCTTTTTGTTTCACACAAAAATTGCAAAATTTTGTAAATCTGATGTGGGATTCTTTTGTTTGCAAATCCTTGGGTGATAAGAATTTTCTGAGGCATTGTTTTTGTTGGTTGTGTGATACAGGAGGCTCAGACTTGCCCTGCATTTTCAAGACAATTTCAAACTATAATAAATTTGTCTTCAACCTGGTCTTCAGTTAGTAGTAGCTGGTTGTTATATTTATTGACATAGCTTTCAGAAACCACGATGTGTTTGAAATTCATTTTGTGTTAAAGAAGACATGTTTCAGATGAAACATTCATTGTCAGTGTACAAGAATACCTTAGAAAATGAGCAATAAATAGTAAACATCGTGTGATGAAAATAAGAATAATTAAGGATTATGGTGCGAAACAAAAAAGTGAAAATATAACAATAAAATAGCACGAACTAATTAGTATGAATGGAATAAATTAATATACTTAACTTGGGAATTTAAAGAAGGCTGCTCCCAAAAGGGTGTGCATGGCTTTCTTCGCTTTTAATTGGAAGCTAGTGGAAGCTGAGTCAAGAATTTCAAAACACTCTTCCGGGAGTGATAATTATCTGGACCCCTTATATGGTTCAGCAATAGAGCACTTTTTCCGTGTTTACATAGCCTCATCTAAACACGTGGAGGGTAGGGAGAATTCAAGACAGTTATGCAAACCCGAGATGTAGTTGAGGGTTTGCATAACTTTTGAGAATTCTTCCAGCCCCCCAGTGTTTAGATGAGGCTATGTAAACATGGAAATAGTGCTCTATTGCTTTTATAAAATAATTCTCAAAAATACGTGCAAATCTAAAACATCACAACTATGTTTACATACTCTCATCTAAAAACAGCTACCGACCAATGAGAGCGTGCATAGTAGCTCAGTTATTCTATAATTAATTATAAGGGAATGCTTGTCTGAGTGAAGATGTTGTGGATGTAGGTGGCAAAGTGTCTGTTGGTTTCCCCAACATAACAGTGCTACAGCCTGTGCACGAAAACCTATAGATGAATCAAGATCCTTATTTTATCCATATAGATTTATTTCAGTGTTATTTAAGTGGAATCACTCACACTTGATCCCTCAGTGTTGGTTGCTTTTCTTTTCAGTTGTCCTGTTACTCTTTGAAGGATTAATTCTCTCAGCCTTTTGGATTTTTTTGGATTTTCCACTGTGACATAATGCTGCCCAAGCATCTTTTGAAGTGTCTTGTTATAGTCCAAAGAATCCCAATGAAAATTTCCACTTCCTTTTAAATGGGACGATTTGGTCTTCCAACATGTGGAGCTTGGGAGGAAATATCTCCTTTGCAAAATTGCTGCAGTAGTGTGCAGTGAATTTCTTGTTGACATTTTCTGAAACAACATGAAAGAATATGATATTTTTATAGACCATGCATAGTGATTTAAATTAAAGCTCATGTTAATGAGTGTTTTGTCCTCAGCAGTGCCATGTAAGTATGAATTACATATCTAAAGCAGTTGTCTCAGGTCCTTCAATTGGAGAACATGAATTAAATTTGAGTGGCACTGTCCAAACAATGTAAACAGCTGTGTTTATTTCTCTTGTAAGCCTTGCCTCTGCAACAATCTCTGGGCACTCTTGCTCTATGACCTAGAATGTTGCAGATCTTTTTGATGTTTTGGGTCTGTCTTAAAAAAAAGTAACAATGCAAATTCACCATAACTACTTAAACAAATTACTCAGTACTAAAATCATTTTTTTTTAAAAGGCTTTTTCCTGTAGGCAGGTATTGACATGCTTTCCAACAAAGCTGTTGTTGTGGTATGCCTGGTGTTTGACATTAGGCTGGAACAGGTCTTGCTCTTCTCTCTTGTAAAATGTTTCTGAATCTGCTTTCCAAGAGAATCCTACTTTCAAAGAAAATAAGGAAAGAATTGTTTAACATGGGATTCACCAACTACAAGGCAGCAGGTTCCAGCGCCATAACATATCAAAACCACTGGCACTCTTCTAAAAGGATTCTTAAAATTTGAGAGAGAGACCAAGGCTGATATGAGGGCCTGGGAAATACAGCATGATCCAGTTTTCACTTTAGTTTTGAATATGATATAACTACATTAATTTGAAGGGTCATTTGAGAATAAATTCATTCCATTTCATACCAGGTCTTTTGGGATGTAAAGGTGGGGTTCATGAATGAAAATTAAGTAGTCTTGAGCTTTTTCCAGTAGCCCTGGTCTGGAAGTTTCCAGGTGCCTCCTGGAGATGTTTGAGGGTTCATTGCTGCATTTGACCTCTCTTGTCATGTGGTAGGTGAATTTCTAGTGCTAGATATCAAAATTGCTTTCCAAACTAGGTTTTTAATTCAAATTAATAGGGAAAATAAATACTAAATTATACTACTTGCATAAGAGATACTCATCATTTGGCACAGAAATTCAGAATCTCTAAAGTGGAACACATCGTACATTGTGCCCCCAAAAGGACAATAATATAGGTAATATATCTAAAAAACGTGTAGGATGAACAAAAGTGGAAGAAATTGTTATCCATGGTTGATGCGTGACACACACAAACGTTCAAAAGAAAATAAAAATAAAAACTGATGATGTAGAAATATGTCAAAGTGTCATCTTGTGAAAAATCACAAGCGTTTTGGGCATAGCCCTTCTTAAGTGTGAAACGGTTAAAGGTTTGGTTCGCACAACCGTTCATTTGAAATTAACATATGGAAACTAAATGCACGGAAATGAGATGTGCACGCACGCAGTTTATGTGAAGTGGACAACATTTAGGCCTTCTAGTTGCATAGTGCTGAGCCCAAAAATGATTTCCATTTGTAATAATTGCTTCTGTCTGAAAACAGCACCAGAACACTTCCTTAGACCTTTTACAGTTGTCTGATAGACTGTGCCCAGGAGAGTTAAGCACTCTGTGTCTGGGAAACCACCAGTGTTCTTTTGGATGTTCTGAAGATGTTCGCTGAATCATTCACATAGAGTATGACTGGTCTCCTAATGTATAGGTGGGGGCATTGACGATACGAGATGTAGTACACAACGTTCTCTGATTTGCAGGTAAACTTTTCACTGATGGTGGTTGAACTCTTGGGTCCACATACACGAACGTTGGATGTTGTGCACAGGCAGGTGCGGCAGCAGGGATGTCGACATGCAAAAGTTCCCTGGTACCTCCATCTGGGACCTGTGAGAGGTCTGTATCAGGATATCTCTCAGACTGCAAATGCGTCGAGGTGCAACTACAGGTGGAGCTGGGAAGACTGCTGCAGTCCCAGGGTCTCTTGTCTGGATGATAAAGTTGTAAAACAAACTTTGCTTGATGCACGAAACTAAAGAGGTGGTATGTCAAGACCAGAGGAATCCTTTCTTTGTTTTCATACACATTTCAAAAGCACTTCTTGGTGGGTAACAGAGGACACCCTTACCTAAGCATTCTGCAATAAATCCAAGGGATAGCCATGGCTTTCGAAAAAGGTGGACATTTCTTGGCATTTTTGCAGGAAGTAGTCATCCTCAGAGCAGAGACGGCAGAGGCACAAGAACTGGGAATACGGAATACTGTTTTTACAGTGCTTAGGATGAGAGGAGGTGTAGTATAGGTAGTTTTGGGTGTTGGTGTTGTTGCAGTGAACTGAGGTACTGATTTGCTGCCTGAGATGCTGAGTGTGATGTCCAGGAAAGTTATCTGAGTTAAATAAATGGTATGGGTAAACTGCAAAGCAGGATGAAAAGTGGATACACGTGTTATAAAGTCCTCCAGTTCTTCTTGACGGCACAAGGCTGCTCCTACGATGTCATCAGTGTACTGCTTGTAGGGTTAAGGAATGAACTCTGTATAGGTGGACAAAATGCACTCTTCCTTGTATCCTATGAAGAGGCATACGTAGTTAGGGCCCATTCTACTACCCATGGCTACCTCACCAACTTGCCAGTAATACTTTTTTGTGAAGGAGAATGCATTTAACATGAGTACCAGCTCAGCTAAATGGGTTAGTGTTGAAGTTGGGGGCTCAGGTAGCGGGTGCTTGTCGAGGAAATAAGCTAACGCCTGTAAACTGCTGTCATTTTTAACTTGTGAATTGCGCATGTGCAACACAAGTTATCGTGAGTTATGGGGAAATGTGTCGCTCACTCGATGGGCTTGAAACATTATGCAAATGAGGTACGCTTGCGGCTTACTTTTAAATTGCTGTCCATCTTTAATTAAAATAAGCTGTTTTAAAGGTCTAAATTAAAAGATATAAGTTAAAGAAGACTCGGCCACCGAAAATGAGAACATCCAGGATCGTAAAATCGATGAGCAGCACAAGTTCTTACTGGATGCAGACTTCGTATGGATTTTACAGAAATGGAAGTCGTTGAAGTACGGTTATGGTATGGTAAATGCACATATAGCAAGCGAAATGATATAAACACTGAGCATTTATTTATTGTATTGCTAAAAACATTGAAAAAAGAGGGAAACAAAATTAAAATCTACATGTACCTGGAGTCAATCGCGGTTACTTTCCAATGCAGACTTGTCGACTACCCGCCGTGCTAAGTGAGCATAACAATGAGATGGAGAAAATAAAGATTACAATTGATTAAACTGCTGATAACTCAGTGGGCTCGACTCTGTACGAGGATTGTCTGTCCCCTGTTGTGTGAAGGTTAATTTGTCCTTCACCGAACAACTGTCAGTGAGTATATTTGGTATTCGTGGATTTTTCTGATGCTCGATGGTGCCTTTTTAAAGCTCATAGGTCAGATGTGTTCATGCGTCGACAAATACATTGTATTCATAAATGGCGGCCGCACGGAACGACCTGGTTTCGAATGCATGAAAACGAGGCTTGGTAGGCCATAGAATCCTTGTAGAGCACTTAGACCTGTATTATAAATCACCTTTGCTATCAAAATTTCTCATAAAATTCGTTGAAATCATCAATATTTTGGAATATAACTGGATAAAAAGGTTCTTCAAGTCTCCAAATGGGATATCGTTGGGTTGAAGTACAATTTCTGTCGTGGAGAGGCTGAGAGATGCCGACAAACTGCTGTTTGCCTGAGAAAAGTGACATTTTCTTATCAAATTTACTCTAAAAACCTACTAAGGTAAAATAATTTTCAAGTTCAGAGAAAAGGAACTGTCCCAAGCAAGAACTTCTGTTAACTGTAGGATCTATCAGTAGCAGAAGTAAACCTGCCAGTCAGAAAGTTTAATTTACTCAAGCAAATTAAGCAAGCAGGTATTTTAACAATGGGAAAATTATACAGGAGAAATCATGTTTGCTTTAGGTGGTGTAACCAAAGCTATTGCCATGTATTCCAATACATTTGGAATTTGAATTTAAAAAATATGAGGAAGTCAAAGTACCTGGCTGTATGCCAAAATTGCAGGGCTGTTATTATGAATCTAGATTTAAAGCAAAATTAAAAGCAAAAAAAAACAAACTCAGCCATCTACTTCAAAACCTTGTGACAACCCTGCAACATAATTCTGATCAGTTTTTAGTTAGGAACTGCAACTCTTTTCAACCTATTAAGCTCCAGTGATTACCATGATCACAAATTCTCCTTCCTAGGTTTTCCTACACTTGCTATTGTCGTGTGGTTGAGAGAGATTCTTTGCAAAACCTGAGTCTAACTTTGCTGATCTTTATTCTCAAGACTTGGGTTTGTTTCAGTATTTATATTTCCACCAGGAAAATTTCATTGCTGATCTCTAGATTGGAGCTTATTTAGTACAACTGATAAATGATGCAAAATAAGTATTGACAATATGTATTCAGTAAACTAGATGCAAGTACAAACAATGTACATACAATTGAATCTCAAGCATATGTTTAGATGTATACTGTATGTTGTAAGTTAAAAGGCATTTATGGTCAATATGATTTTAAACTAGTTTGATTTGTATTCCCCTTGTTTTATAGTCATTATCTTAAAACAGGAGCAAGGGAAATAGAAGTAGAAGTGGTAGATTAGCACTTTGCAAACTCAGTTGCTGCAGTTTTAATAAAATGGTTAAAGTAAAATGTGTGAAGCTTTAGCTTCCGAGTTTCCCCAGGAGACGGCATCAAAGGGAATTCTCTCTACTGAAATGCCCTTCTTTGTGTAAACAATGAAGTCACACCACGATGCTGAACTAACACCCATCTGGCCTTGCACTTGAGTGAAGTAGGCATGATCCTTTTCAGTTTACAATGTCCATTGACATCCTCAAAAGAAATTAAGGTCTTGGCAGGCATCTAGTGGGGTTACTTGAAATTTTGTTTCTGGACATTTTACTTTGGCAAGTCCAAAATGATAGTGGCATCCAAAATCGACAACTTTGCCATCTGGTGAGCCCCCCCAAAATGGCATGTCCAGACAAACAACAAACCTGTTCTTGAGAACCTTAACAGGTATCATTTTAACCTTAACAGGTGTCACCCCGGACCTTTGGGTTACTTAGTTGTGGACAAGGTTTCCAAGAGAGTGGATGACAAAAAACATCAAACTCCCATCTCTCAAGGATATTAACCATTAGGTCATCACACAGCAAATGAACATTTTTTAATAATGTCAAACCAACAATCATTACAACGAATGTCTGACGCCGCAACAAGAAGAGCAGGCGTTTTGTTGATAGTCTCACTTACATGCTTGAACCCATCCCACTTCTTTTTTGATCAGTTTCTTTTACATCTGACCTACTTTGTGATCCTTGTGGATGTGATCTTGCTTATCGAAACGATTCAAACACTTGTTCATACTCGAGAATGATCAATAAAAAAAAACAAGGCTTAATCGCCACAACTCTGACTGTAGAGCGACGGAGGACTCTGTCCATTCAGCATCATGTACTTCCAATGTCGATCTAACCAATCTTGCAAGGGTCAGGTCATCAAGTACGTTTCCAGAGGCAAAACGTAACTGGCCATGATCTTGCAGACGTGTTCGTACATCCATAGACCGATCCAATGGCAACTGGGTCAATTGTGAAGATGTGTGTTGACGATGTAACCCACGGGTCCTTGCTTGTCCAGTTTGTCGGGTAATCAATCGCAAGGAAGGGCGCTGGAAAAGTATGGTCTAATACTGTGTTGATTTCGAGCCAGTTGATCCAATTGCACGTCAATCAAACTCACTTTCTCCATCTTCAGAGTTGATACATGTCATACTGTACTGTCTTGTTACTGTTGATCTCTAAGAAATGTTCGAATTCACCAAAGACAATGGCCGCATTCTCAAATACAAACAGGGTGCAGCCTTTTCCATTCCCCCAATCCTCTGCTTTCACCATGTTTCCTTGGCTCTTAATCAGACATCCTGTGGCTTGTAAAAATTGTCTGTAACCTCTAGCATCTTTGCTACCATTGTTCCCCAGCAGTCCTAAAGACTTGTAGGGATAGGTTTCTCCCCTCACCACCTGTTTGATGCTAGTCAGATTAAACTGCTGGAAGGTGTAAGGATACTCGCCGATGGCACCGTTGAAGGCCGTAGAGATCGCCAGTCCCACCACTACCATGTTGGGTAGTCTGTTCTGGAAAGGGTTACTGATCTCACAGCGTAGCGTGTTCTGTGTGATATTGAAAGTTCGTATCTCACTTCTCACCATCGGGTTGGTCACAATGTTCTTTCTGTTGTTCATCTCAGTCATCAATTCCCTGTACACAGAGGGATCGAGTCTCACTTGACAGATACAGTTTGATTTGATGTCTTCAGCATTCAACCGAAAGGCCTTGGCACCCTTGTATCTCATAGACCACAGAACCGGTGGGTTAAAGTACATCTGGATACCGATCTGTACACTGGGTATCAACAGTTTGCTGAGATTAAACACTTTTCTGTGTGCCCAAAGCAAAAGATGCTCTGATTTGACGGACATAAGCTTGTTAATCTGGCGTCGGGTCTCTGAATTTGGCATGGGCCAGATTCACTTAATTGGCGTTGTCCAGTATGTCGGTGCCCGGTACATTGACCATATTGAACCACCCTTGTGGTTTCAGAATGGTCTCCGTCATCTCTGGTGTAATTCACCAAGGTCTCCAAGTAAGCTTTGTAGTGATAGGTATCCGTCTGAGGACTGCTGAGGGTTCTGTTCAGTCCGACGCTGATCTGTTTGAAGAGGGAGTGAATTATGTTGTTGACCAAAAACATGTTTTTGCCACCACCATATTAGCAGCATTGGATTTCTTCAGTCTCCATTCCACTTCGAAGTAACTGTGAGAGAGATCCACGTAATCTTCATGAGGATCGATCTGAAAATCTATCAGGTTGATCCCCATTGTGAAGGGATTGATGGTTGTCTGGTGGATATGTGAAAAATGCTGCACTTCGTGAAGAAAGCACCAAATTTTGCACAGAGGTTGTTTATGGCAATCTAAAGAGATTTTGATATGGAGCCATTGACAGAAATTAGGTCTAGGCCATTTAAGGGGTCATTATGCATGAAAGCGAGGCTAGACTTACAAGAGAGCCATTCTGGCCTATTACATTAATTCAAAATGTTCCAAATTACATTGGTATTGCTTATATTTGTCATCATGATATCATCACCTAACAATTCAACACGGGAAACTATAAGTTTTTATTTTTTACACACGACAAGGCAATTTTCATCATGACCTTGGCCTTCCACAACTGTACTGTCTTCTGCTTTACATGTAACACCTGTCAATGATTATAAGACAACGAAACTAGTTAGGAGGTTTTCTTTGGTGTGAGCAGTTAAAACACTTTCAGAGAAAATACAAGTTTTTGTAAGAAAGTATCAGTATTTTATAGCAGATCACGTGACCTTGAAGAGGGGCCATCTGCAGTTAATATAGTGTCTTCTCTCGCTACTATATTAAATACCCCACACCTCAGCAATATTGTTCCCAAATAAATTTATAAAAGGTGCGTGGTAGATTTGGCCTAGGGATTGAGGGGAGGGGTGTATGAATGACTTGTGATAGTAACTGCAGGCTGCAACAGTCACGGCCATCTTGGATTTTTTCAGTACAATGAATGTGGTGTTTGCTCAGAACTGACAAAGAGCTAGGTAACGTGACATTGATGAAAATTAGAAAATTGTCACAGAGCAGCAATTTGGTGATAGAATCACTTTTCACGTCTCAAATGTAATATTAGAATATTTTAATTTTCTTTGTTGGAGAAGTGATTTCAAAAGCTCGTGCTTCAGGTTTCATCAGGTTTCCAAATGCTCAAACACAAGAAAACCACTCAGCCTGTGGCCTCGTGGTTTCAAATGTTTTTCGCTGTGATTTGTCAATTTAGTGGGGTGCACTCTCCTGTACGGCCCACTAAAATTTAAAGTTGGTTTTGTTGCCTAACTGTTTTGTGATTTATCTCCAAGTGTTAACTTTTATAGGAAGTAACAGTTTTTAAACTTTGTTTTACTCTAAATTGTGTATGAAAGTGTGTTAATGACTTAAAAAACGATGTCAAATTGACCCTTTTTGCTTTCAAGGTGCGTCAAATTTGAAGCTGTTCAGTGTGAATAGAAATCGTTCCTGAATCTGTCCCACACAGTAGAGATATAACAAATATCTTAAATTTTTCACCTCAGTACCTCTAGAGATAGTTGTACCAGTGATGCTGATTGGACAAGATCAGTCAGGAAAGACTATTCGATGATGACAATGACGAAAGCGAAGACAAGAATGATGAGGACATAGAAAAAGACCTTCATTTTACCGTCGGGCTGACCTTGAGTTGGGAGAACAACAACAACCATTGTCTTTGCTTTGTCCTGACCAATCACCTAACTGTCAACTGATAAAAGCCAAATAGCCTCAGACAGATTTGCATCTCTAAACTTGTGATGGTTGATTTCAACTCTGGTGAATATGATCTGAATGTGCTGAAAGATGTCCTGATTCCCTACCTGGTCAACCACTCTTGCATCGATCTGGCCATGGAGCGCAACCACACCTACCTGGCTCTCAAAACTACCTCCCTCAAGTTCGTGGACATCTCCAACTTGGTGGCTGCAGGGACCAGCCATGCCACAGTTTTCTTAAAGCCTGCCAGTGTTTGAACCCGAAAAGACGGTGAGGCTTGGGATGGACGAAGTCACACTAGATGTTTTAGTGGGTGCAACGGTTATGAACATTTGTTACGAGAGAGCTTGTAAAACCTTTACGTGTTTCTATTAAACTAATTTTTATCTTTTGAGAATTAATTTGTTCAACAACCCCCAGGCACTTTCAACAGGAGGAAAACAACAAGGTATAAGAAGCTGCTTTCAATTTTCATATACATATCTTTGGTCTTTGCATTTGTAGTTAGAGTGGGATTCCCAGTTTTTCCCTGAAGGCTTTGAATCAACCATCTCAACAGAAGCTCACTCAGTCAGTCATTCAAAAGATTCAGAAGAAATGGTTTTGGAATTGTTATGGTGGTTGGTTCCCGTTCCTGGCTGGGAACACAGGAGGCACCCCAAAGGAGGGATTCATTTTTCTATACTTTTTTAGATGAATGATTTCCAATACGATTTGTATTGTATGTTTTTTCTATACCATTTTAGATTATTCATTTTCTATACCATTTAGATTAATGATTTTCTATACGATTTAGATTATTCATTTTCTATGCCATTTGTAGGAAGGGAACCATCGATAGACTTAAGCTCACCCATACTTTTAAAAGGGAAAAAGACAATATTCATCAAATTTGCATATCTTGTTCAAACTCATCTGTCCCTCACCCATTCAATGCCTTGTGTTGCCAAGGGAGAATGCAAATGCCACATTTGGTTACGAAGGATCAGATAATGGCAAAACGATTAAACTAAGACCAGAAGTAATTTGGAAGGAGTATGATAATCTTCAAACGAGCCCCAGTATTCACACTGAAAACACATCTGTGGCAATTTAAGAATTGACCAATTTTGTAGGCATTTGTTAATATATTGTGATTCAATAGTATCAAATTCAAAGCCTACTTTGGTTTGGTGTTGGGATGTAGAAGTAATGATCATCTTGGCTATACCAATACCAAGCAAATGTCCAGATTTTGTAAAGATTTAATAAAAGGGTATCAGTAGTAATAGGCAGTGGTATAGGACCTAACCAATCAGAGTGCAGTATTTTGTTCATGTGACCACCCTTGAACAGTGAGATAGCTGGATTTTTGGCTCAGGTCAGCAATGTTGCCGTGGCTGAGCTGGGGGTCTGGGTTCAAGTCCTGAGAACCAGAAGCTACGTCATAGGAACCGGAAGTGATGTCATAAATAGATCATGTGACACCATTTTGGGTAAGAAGAGTTGGTTTTAATTACAATTTGTCAGTCTATTCCTGTTGTGCAAGGATAATTTTCCTGATAGTGAGTTGGTGACCAATATCGTGTGAAACGGATGTGAGTTATGGTGATTTCATTGATGTCATAAGGATATCTGAAATGTCCTGTGTGGTTTTGTTCCACCACCTGATAGAAGTGTGACCTGTGTCTGAGGGATGAAAGACATTTGCAGACTGTGTGGGGGACTATTGATTCATCAGTCTGTAGATTGTTTTTTTTGACATGTTGAACGGGTTCGACGCATGTGTAGATTATGGCGTGAATATACAAGGGTTGTGGCCTGTTGGGGATGATGGAGATGAACCAATCTAGATTGACCCAGAAGAGATACCAAACCGTGGGATCAATGTGAAAGGGAAGTCTTTGCCATGAGTGAGATCCTTTTTTTAAATAAACTTATTTATTTCATGCACAACAAATTACTTTACAATAAGGTTCTAAAAGCGACGTAAAGAAATAAGAAACTACTTACAATACGATAATACTAGCAAAATGATACTAATGCTACTAAGAACAATACTAACACTACGATACACTACAATTACTTACAAATTGATAAATGTAATAAGTTACTTACAAATGGATAGTAACAGTATTTGCATTTGCACAGCTAGCCTCCAATAATAAATTGTTTAAAAAGTTGGACCATTTTTTGTTAAAAGAAAGTAGTTTATTTGTCGTAATTGCAATATATTTTTCTAATTCAACTTTTCATTAACAAGGGTTACAAAATAGGGTTCTTTTTTCATCATGTACTGCGTTAATGTAAAGAAAATAATTTCCAATTATGATCAAGTGATTTAGGATTAAACTGGATGATGTGTATCTTAAAACACCATATATAATTTTGTTTTGCTCGAAAGCAATGTGTCCTCCACATGTAATGTTGTACCACTTTCAGGGATGGCGCTAGGATTTTTCAGTCTGGGTCCAAGGACCCATATATCTGGCCAAATATGGGTCCCTAGCTTTTCTTGTGGGTCCAAATAATTATCTTGACAGCCCTCCAAAACAAAACTTGTTGCTTTTCAAATGAATAGCAAATAAACCATTGAATTTCAATAACAAATATTTCAACTTAGACACATTGACATTTCATAATGAAACAAGGGGCAACTGAAAGATGGGCAGAAGGACACTAAGGTTTCTCTATTTTCTGCAACAACGCTGCTCTTTGAAGATTTCTTTTGCCCTCTGAAAATCGAATTGTGCCAGTGGGGGTCCTTCAATTGCAACTTTCATTAGGTTGTCTAGGTTTTGCTCATTCAATCTGTTTTGTATACCGGTCTTGATTCTGTTTTGGCAAGAAAAGCCCCCCTCACATGCAGCACTAGACACAGGAATTGTCAATGCAATATTGACAAGAGTCTTGTAAGTTGGAAACTGTTCACAGAGACCTTCATCAGTTAGGAACTTTTTGCTAAATTCTTGCATGCTCAAGACGGTGGGTGTTCAGGAGAAACTTGAATTGAAGGTAGTCCACTCCCGTTACTTATGGGTCAATCGGGATTAACATTTCTGTTGTCAACAACAGTCTTTTGCTGGCCATAGTGTTCAATAAACTTGTTCAGAGCATCCACTCCATGAGCAGCAATATCAGCAGCACTCTGGGGAAGCGATTGAGGGTTGACTACAAGGTCGAGAGCTTTGCAGATATCAAGTGTCTCACTTGGAAACCTCTCCTGAAGGTTTTCAATTAAATTGCCCAGGAATGCTTGACCAGCATTAATAAAGACTTGCCTTGCGTTAGCACCTGCCTGTTGAAGTTCCTCTTCACAATACAAACCACTTGTGAGCACTTGCTGGTTAAGTTCCTTAAGGCTAGGTAGGTTTGCAAGTTCTTCCTGTAAGTCATTCCTTAGTGTCTGTATTGTGGCAATAGTAGATTTTACCATGGGTTCCACAGATGCAAGACCGACATTATCTTTTTGGAAAAACACACTAAGCTTTGTTAATGTTGGAAGCACATCCTTCAACATACAAGTTGCTGCAACAAATTTGTATTGCTGGACTTGCTTCAAGTATCCTTAAGCCTTTGCTGCATTTTTACTATTATCTTCAGTAGCTTGATGCCCAAGACAGTCAACAAGTGCTGGCCAGCATTTGTAGATTGCATCAACAGCATTGTGGAGGGACAGCCATCGTGTTGGGGCAGCAGCCTTCAAGGATACTGGCTTCATTTCTTGGACACTTTGAATTTCACGTAGCTTATTATACCTTACAGCTGAGTTTGAGTAGAAGTTGAAAATGTTTGTTAGCAGTGTTTGGTACTCGTCAAATAGCTTAACTGATTTAGCAGCCTGTGCACTACATAAAGCGAGTCTGAGCTACACAATGAGTATGAACCAAAAAAGCCACTGACTTTAATCATGTACCAACACCAGTGTGCTGTCCCGTCATGACAGAAGCTCCATCACTTCCCAATCCCACAAGTTTAGTTCCACAGTCTATTTTATGCCGAGAGCGACGCCTATTTATAAACCCAGCGCACAAAAGACTATAATGAAATGGTTATAATCGCGGTCGTGCATGTGGCCAGAAACCACTGAATCACTGAAACACTTGTTTGGATTAATTTGGCCACTCACGTGGCGTTTATTTCAAACCATTCAAATGCTAAGGTGTCAAATTAATCAATTAAACATCGCTATATTTGATTCAGTGAATAAAGTTGGGGCGAAAAACAGCCACAAGCCACATCCTGTGGCGAGCCCCAACCCAAGCCGCAGGCACGCACGCACGCACTATGAAGATAATGGAATATAAAGATAATGGAAACTATGGAATATGAAGGCATCAGGAACACCAGGCTCTTCTCTGACATGTCCTTGAAGCCCCAACGAGTAACGGCTAGTTCTCGGGCTCGATAAGAGCACGCGTTCCAGCGCTCTAGATTAACAACTACTCTAATATAAAATTGTTGCCCCAGCCCTTGTCTGACAGGCAAACTAACTCTGGAGATAAGCTAAATTGTGGATCACGTTATGATTAATCGTAATAATAGTAAGAACACTTATAATAGTAGACAAAGCCAGCACTTGCCTGGTCTTTGTCGGAATAAAATAAAATAACTAACTGGAAAAATAAAATAGGATGTACTAGGCTAAAATTGCCGCCCCAGCCCATGCCTGGAAGGCGAGCATTGATCTTAGCTACAGCTAACAGCTGAAGTAGTTTACTGAAGACTAGAAATAATAATTATGATGCCCCAACCCCTGACTAAAAGGCGAGCTTAAGTCTTAAACACCTCTCCAGGTTGACGAATATACAGTTTAAATGCGTCGGATTTCCAACGGCCAAGGTGGTGAATCTGGGCATCCGATAAACCTTGGTCAGCCGCCAACGATGCGGCGCCGATCCGAAAAGAGTGAGATTTGTATTTGGATGAATCAAGTCCACAAAAGTTTAGTGCTTGCCGCAGTTGTTGCGTAAAATGGCTAGTTTGAACTGGGGATCCATCGGAAAAGCAGAACAAGGCACCCGGAGTGGTACCCCGCATAGAACAGTAATGTTGCAAATAATTCACTGGGCAAAACTCTGTTCCCGTTGCGCAGTCCAAAACAACTGAAAAGGGGCGCCTACCCGAGTTATGTTTGAAGTCGGTGATGACAATTGTCGTGGCGGTCACGCAATTCTCTTTAAATTGGAAATGAAGGTCTTGTATTTGTACTAAAGGTTTCAAAATCGCACCCTTGGTCGTGAGTTCGCCTACTCAAAAAAAGCCATAGAAGGCCACCAAAAACATGGTCTGGTACAACAGCCTTTGATATGCTGATGAGTTGGTATGATCTAATGCGAGCACTAATCGTTGCAACACGCTACGTGTTATTGGAAGTTGAACGTCTGGTGAAGAGTATAGCTTACTGTGAGCCGCTAAAATCTTTTGCACTAAAAACTGTTTAGTGGGATCAGGAAAATTAGCTAGCTTGTGAACGTAACTTAACGAGGAGACATACGTCGAGATTGTCGAGGAGGCAAACTTCCTCGCCGAGAGATATGATATAAACAATGCTAAATTGTTTACCGAGACCGGAAGGAGCGAGGCACTCGACTCGCAAAATTCAGATGAAAAATCGACATATGTCGACCAAGCTCTTTGGTAAGTCTTACGCGAACCCTCAGTAATGGCTGAATGCAGAAGGTCGTTCAAGTGATGCGCCAGTTGTTGGGTAGTAAGCCCGGCGGAACCAGCGTCGGTTGTTCGTCTGCGTAAGGCGCTAGTGATCTGAATTTCTCTACCTGTAAGCGAGATAAAGCATCGCTCTCGCGGTTAACGTGACCAGCGATGTGCTTAGCATAAAACAAAATATTGTATTTAAGTGTGCAGAGAACAAAGTGCCTAAGCAAAGCCATAACTGAACGATCTGTAGAAGTTTGCTTATTGATTATAGCAACAACTGCCTGATTATCCGAAAAGAAAACAATACATTTGTCATGCATAAGCGGTCCCCAAATCTCAAGCACCAGGACAATCGGAAAGAACTCTAAGACAGTAATATGGAGTTGTTTCCAAGTGGCGGGCCACTCTCCAAAACACCAATGTGTGCCAAATACTGCGGCGTAGCCCAAGGAACCCGCTGTGTCCGTAAATAAATTGAGGTTTTGGGAAGTGGCCCATCGCGATCCGAGGAAAAAGGATTTGCCATTGTACACGCTCAAAAATTCTCGCCAGACGTTGAGATCGTGTTTACATTCCTGGGTTAATCTGACGTGATGTGTGGGTTTCCGGATACCTTTAGTCAAGTCTATCAAACGGCGCAGAAAAGCACGCCCGGGAACCACAACACAGCAGGCAAAATTGAGGAGCCCTATTAAAGATTGTAGCTCTTTCAGCATGACGCTTTTACGAGAGCAAAAATCCGCCAACTGGGTACGGCATTTGGCAAGCTTGTCCTCTGGAAGACGAGCCTCCATCAATGCCATATCTAAAGTGATCCCTGCGAATTGCAGAGCATTGGTGGGGCCCATAGTTTTCTCATCGGCTATCGGAACGCCTATACGACGGCAAATGCAAAGAAAATTATCGAGATCTACCTGACATTTGGCCTCCGAATGCCCAATAAATAAGAAGTCATCTAAAATATGGATGACCGACGACGCATGCAATCTATATTTAGCGATCCATTCTAACGCAGTGCTGAATGATTCAAATATATTGCATGATGACGAGCACCCCATGGGAAGGCATTTGTCAAAGTAGAATTTCCCTTGCCATTCCATCCCGAGCAATGGAAAATCGCGGGGGGCTACGGGAATGATACGAAAAGCAGATTTAATGTCTGTCTTAGCCAGAAAACAGCCCTGTCCGATTGCTTTAAGAGCCTAACAGCATCATCGATAGTGGCATATCTTACGGTGGCTAACTCTTTAGGAATACCATCATTAACAGATAACCCCTCCGGGTAAGACAAATGATGAATTAACCTAAATTCTCCCGGTAACTTTTTGGGAACGATGCCTAGGGGCGATACCCTAAAAGTTTCAAAGGGAGGCGTATCATACGGACCCACAATTCTGCCCGCTGCGAGCTCTTTTGACAACTTATTATTCACGCTAGTTGGATTGTCCATGGCGCTCTTCAGATTTGGGGATCGGATTGCAAGGGGAGAACCAAAATATCGTATTGAGAAACCGTGAAGAAAGCCTTGGATAAGATAGTCCGAAATTATGTTGTTATAGCCCTTAAGATAAAATGCAAGACGGTCGGGCCTTACCGGCGTTGGCCCGCAGCTCAACAACCGATGCTCTTCCCTGACTGTCACTCCCAGAGGGCATGCTAGAGGCTGCGTTGCTTGTATTATTGTTCGGTCTGTTAGTGCCACATTGGCTTGCGGGATGGACTGCCCCACATTTGAAGCAGGAGTGTTTGAAATTGCAACCCCTGCAGAACTGACCGGAATGAAATCTCCAACACACCCCTTTGGGAAAGGACTGAAAGGGACGCTGGTTGGCCCGCCTGGCACGAAAATCATAGTTCGAGTTTGGGCGTGAGGTGGTG
>NC_138154.1:464600-491600 GCF_964199315.1 Orbicella franksi | reverse complement strand
AGGGAGCTATGCATGGCCTGGTGCCATAATTCCCAAGCTACGTTATCCCATGGGTATTGGTCAGGTTTAGACTGGCGAAGAAATCGGAACTGCTCGTCGTAATAACGCCAGTTACCTTGTTTTGCTGCAATGTCCCTGACCACCTCACAATACTTCATCAGAGAACTTGTCGCCTTAGGTACCCTAATTGTATAAACAGCTACAGACACATTAAATGCAGTCACCCATTGGTCAATGGATAAGCTACGCCGTTTTGGCTTAACGTGCTCAAGGCAAAGACTAGGGTTATCATGGTCATTTGCGACAGATAATCGATATTTGGACTCGTCTGGTGATACGGAGAGGAGAGACCCGAAATCAACATATTCGTTTGCCCATATCTTTGCCTTGATACGATCCGAGACGCGAGACTCGAGGTCAAAAGTGACACTGGAAAACGTGCCGTCCGGTTTCTCGGACGCAAAGGCTAGCCTACCCGCAGCAACGGTGTTCGTCAGATCCGCAATCTCTTTTGAGGCGGCATCTTAAACCACGGTGGGCTGTGATGTGGACTGATTACTAGGTCTCTGTTCGCCAACTGCGGGAGAGATGTTGAGAGTGCCGATGCCGGCCGACTGTAAGGCCCCAGAAATCGCGTTTGATATCAATTCACTCAGTGCGGTGGCGCTGAACGGTGGTGAGGACGTCGTGCTGTTAGGCAGGGATGCAGACTTACCCTCTGAACGGCGCTGTTTCGCCGATACCGCCTGTGTGGAACTTTTTGACGCCTGGCGCTTAGAGGCTCGTTTAGGAGGCATGCTTATGAAAAATTGAAATTATATTACTCAAACGTAGATCAGATTAAGACGCTGTGAAGCTCAAACCTAGTGGGTGTACTCCCCTTGTCTTAGCAGGCTGGAAACACTTCAGCCAATGAGCCAAGGGCGATTAACATGTTGAAAACAAATGGCACAAACAAATCCGAGACATTTCGTAAAGGCTTAGGTGAAAGCCAACGAATGTCAAGTACACATAGAAGCAGGCAACATAACAAAACCAACAATCCGAGACATTTCAAAAGGACAGTTGTCCTATAATGGCCTGAGTGTGTTGGGCACACTAATGTAGTTAAACAATAGCCGCCAGGTGATAACACACTAATTACGCCATAATGTCAAGTGCAATACTGTAAAACAATCCGAGACATTTCAAGAGGACTATTGTCCTATAATGGCCTGAGTGTGTTGGGCACACTAATGTGGTATAACAATAGCCGCCAGGTGATAACACACTAATTACGCCATAAATGTCAAGTGCAAGTAATTACAAATTCCAATATAGCCTGCGAAATCGGTATATATGATGCATGTATTAAATATTTTGTAATACCGCCTTTAAAAGATCACGATGGCTTCGTGGCCTTGGACAACGGCAATTAATCGACGGACACACCCACTAACTTTACAGCCTTCAAAACAGCCCCTCGAATACTCGCATAAATTTGTAGTAGCCTAAATTGTTTAGATGGACCCCATCGGGTAAATAAAGGTCTTGCTTGCAGTTCCAGAAACCTCTATGCCGCCAGTAATAACAAAAAGGCAACTGCTCGAGCACTACCTTAAGAGATTGGTGAAGCTTGCCCACCTTACAATTGTACTCCTCTGAGTCCCGCGTACGTCGCCGCAGTACCTGCCCTACTACAACAAATTCGACTGAATATACATCGTGCAAATCTCGAACTAATTTTTCTAGCTCGGAGCCAACAGTCTCAGGCGCGACCTTAACGAGATCATTGGAGCCAAGCTCCAAAATAATGATCTTGGGAGCAATTTGGCACACGACTGTGAAGTCAAACTTACGAAATTTCTCAATTGTGCGGCCCCCAACGCCATGAAAATGAATATCTGCAATATCACTAAGAGTGATAAACGCATGCAAGTGCCGCTTCTGCACAAACGCCGCAAGTCGGTGAACGAAGGAGTGCCCTATTATTAACACGCGATGTTTAGCCATAGATGTATAAAAGGAGAGGGCACTAACAGCAACTTGAAACGAAGGTTTACAATAGCCAAAATGGAGAAGGACAGACTAATTAGAGTAAAGGTAAGGGCTATAAAGGTACACTTGCCTGATTCCGACGAAAGAAAGTAAAGTACGCTTCTAAGGCTAAACAGCTATCGCGATCGGCGCTGGCAGAAAAAGGGGAGAGGGTTAGCAGAGCACACGAATTTAAAGCTTGCTCTGCGTGTGGTGTCTAGCCCATTAACGGCTATCTACCTCTGCAGCTTGTACCGTAAGATAAGATAAGGCCCCGCCTCAGCATAAAACCCATTATCGCGCTAAGTCAATAATGGGCCATTTTTCCTGCATAAAATCCATTAGTGCATTGTATATAGTTTCAGCTTTCCCGTCTACCACATGATTTCCCACAAATCGAGTGCAAGGCTCACCATCTTTCACAAGTCTGATGTAAATATCCAACTTCTTGTACACTGCAATATCTATGCTTTCATCAGCAAGTATTCCAATGAACGGACTACTCTGAATATCTTCGTCAATGTTTTTATTAATTCTGCAAATGTGGTGTTCATATCACTAACAGACTGGTGGTGATGATAAACATTTCCTACTGGCTTGTGGTCAAGACTTGTACAACCATTTAATGCCTGGATAACAAAAGAATTTAAGCAAGTTGAAAGTGCTTGAAACAAAAAATATAAAAGCTTACTGTTTTACTAAAGAAAACATTCACAGTTTTATTCTACCAAAATAATGACTTACCTGAAGTTCGCAAAGTGAAGTAAGTTTTACAGAAGGCATCTCTTCCTTTGAAAGCCAATATGCTGTTTGCATTTGCTTGGATAAAGACTCCTCATCCAGTCTGCTTGCATTGTCACTCGCTGTGTTCCGTATGTCCCAGGTTTGAAGGTCAGCAAAAAAGTTCAGTCTTTAGAACATACAACATTTTAATTTCCAAGGAGATAAACGTGTACACTTTTCAACATGGCCGACAACCTCGTGGTCGAACAACAGGTCTTACTGCGCATGCGTGCAAAACTCCTACTAGGAGGGAGACTCCAGGGAATTGCTAATTTACAACAAGGGCTTCTGCAGAACACACTGCTTTAAAACGCTGCTGTTGTTGCAAAACCTTAGCTGTACTTTTATGATCAACCTGTTGCATGTGCTGTACAAGTGCAGATCTTTGGAAATTTTGGCATCCAGTCGTGAACGTGTTCTTCTTTCCAGCTTTTAAACAATCCTTACAAAGCATTAATAAATCACCTCCGGTACCACTGGTCTGGAGCCAATGAAATTCCTTCAGCCATTTATCCAAAAATTTGTCGTGTCTACCACCCGTTGCCATTATCACTTGAATACACAACACGTGTTTCTTCGAGCGAGAAATCAATTCAAAATGGCGGATGCTTATGCAAGTGTCCCGGATGTGTAATTGTCACAATTTTCTGACCTTTTCGATTCGTTCTTAAAGTTTCTTCGTTTCTCAAACAACAGAATCTAACTGACCTGTCAAGGCTAATGCGATAAGTCTTCCAAGTAGCCTGTTGCGTCCTGGGACGCATTAAAATTTTAAAAATGCATTTTAGGATTTTTTGCGTAAAAATGCACGATATCTGTGTTAATGCAATCCCTGACTTTGTAAATTTATTCCAAAAGGATTTAGCAATTGGACATTTGACAAATAAATGGAGTGGTGTTTGATCAATGTCATGGCAATAAGGACAATCTGGTTGCTGTTTCTTTTTCATCTTGTACAGAATTTTGTATAGAGAATATTATGAACTATTTTATATTGAAACGGATAATTTTACGAGCCTGGTTGATGATGTGAGTGAGCGAAGGCACTACTTCTTAGATCTGCAATGGTGTTTCTGGCGGCTTCAATGAGTGTGGGTCCTCTTAGTTCGGGTTGTGTTACCCAGACTTGTGCTGGATGTTTGTCAGTCTGAGGATTTTGTTAGCTCTGAGTTGACTCTCATTTTCATCGTTGCTGCTTGCTGTTGTGTCACTGTCGTCATCGCTTTGAGGGTAACGACGACTGTGTCCACACTGGAAGGTTTCTCCATGCACTTTGTTGAAACGTTTGGAAAAATTTTCCACAGCAGGGCATGGGTTAGATTGAATGTCCAAGTCCAACTAGCAAATGAAACATTTCTCTTGAAAGGACTGAAGTTCGGGTCCCATACCTTGCAAATGTAGACTTTGTCCTGATGACATGATTGAAAAAATTGAATGTGAAATTTTGATGACTGTGCTCGTTTAAATAGATTGAAAATGCTGTCATGTGATCTTTTCACGTGGTCTTTAGAGGGGGGATTGGGGGTCCCCCCTCTGTCGTGATGTCATGTAAGGGTGAATTGTGATTGGTGGATGGAGTGGTCTTAAAGTGTGAGTGGACAACAATTCGTCACTCTCAGTGTTTTGCTGGTCTTAAGCATTCAATATGCCTATCACGTGGAGTTACAAAACGATTTTTTTCTTATGATATTATTTATTTATTCATTTATTCATTTTATTTTTTTTAATAATTTTAATTTCCAAAACACAGTTCGACAATACTTAGTTACGTTACTTACAATACGGGTTACTTATGCTGCCAATACAATACTCAATACAGTTCCTTACAGAAAATACAATTACTTGCAATATGGGCTACTTACACTGCTAACAATATAATACTCTACTTACATTACTTGCTGTACATACAGTTACTTACAATACGTTATACTGTATATTGACTTTGAGGAGGGAGGGGTACTTCTCACTAAAACATTTAATTAACACATTTTCAAGGTTGTATTTAATGTGTAGCTTACTGATAAAATCCTGAATGGAGATGGCCAGGCTATTTAACTTGCTTGAATAAATATAATGGCGCATAAATAAAGTAGTGTAGATGAATTTCCGTATTATTGCTATGTCGTGGGAGCTTGCAGTAATAGCAAAAAAAAGATCTTGTACACAATCTTTGGAGAGATTGAGCGACAAATGAGAACGGGGTCAGTCTAACCGAAGGCAAAGCAAAAAAAGTAAAGAAACTTATAAGGAAAAGAATGGGCCATATCTTAAAGGTCAATTAGAAACTGAAGAAGTGCAGAGGTAACATGGTTGCCATTCACATGGCTCATGGTGACAGCGTGGAAAGACAAAAGGTTAAAGAAGTTGAAATCAGATTGAGTGATATGAAAGGTTTGTTTGTTCACTTTGGTAAATTTTAATTTTTTTGTTCGGGTTCTTCAGAGCCCCCTACATCTCTCAAAAGTCAATGATCACATAGAAATGAATTTTTTTCAAAAAAAACCTTTGATTAATCCAGCAAGGTTTTGTACCAAATCCAACAAGCATGGCATTCGGTGACAGGACAATGATGAACGGTGTCGTCTTTGTGAAAACTGCAACGGTAACAATGATCGATTGGAAATCATTTGTCTTAATGCATTGTATTTGGGAAAACCCAAAGTTTCTAGATTGAGAGAAGGAATGCAAGTTTCTTCAACAAGTCTTTTTCTACATGTCCTTCCTTGTAGCCTACGACGGTTCTCTTTCCGTCACTGCATTCCTTGAATATGTCTTTGACCAGTGCACCTAGGATGAGAGGGTTTTAAAAATGTTCAGCCTCGGTGGGTTGATAGGTGAGTCTGTATCTTCCTTTCCACAAAATTCATGTTTCGTTTGTCTTAGTTGCTCAAGGTCTTGTATGCTACCAGGATGAAGAAAGCATGGCATCCATGTTCTTCGTTCCAAGTGTAATAACCCAGTTCTTGGACATGAAAGGTCTTGTTGACAAAGAAGCCTTCTAAATCCACAATGAAGCAGAGATCATCTTGTAACACCTCCATGTTTTTGAATGAAGAAATGATAAATGAAAAAGTGTTTTATGGTGTTTGACACGTGAATGAATGACATTTTTTCTTTCAACCAATCAGCTTATAGGAAACTAGAAAGTGATTATGAGTCGAACTAGAGCCAACAAGACCCGAAAGAGAAAACGTCAACACGGTCAAGGTTTCGACATTCAGAAACTGTTGGGGAAGACTGGGATCAAGTTTCATCAGCCGGGTTATCAGTACTTGGGACCTGGTACGCATTTGAAAAAATAGTTGAAATGCAGAGATCCGGGGATCAATTGATTGGACAAACAACACGACATGGATTACAATCATGCTAAGAATTTACAGGACAAGTGGAAAGCCGATACCAAGATGATCAAGGCTATCAACAAGTTACCAGGAAACAAGACCATGACCAAAAGAATCGTCAAAAGGATCATGCAAGCCAAGAAAAGATTCACATTGTAAAGCATTTTTTATTCAACCTTTGTGTAAACAGACAGAGTGCTTTCATTTAAAAAAATGGTCCATGTTCACTTGGATTTCTGACATCTCTTAATGACTCCCCAGAGTGAGTTAAACATCTTATTTCCACGCTGTGATAAAAATAAGCGTGGTTGGCCCTGGCCACAAGACAAGAACAATGTTCCTTGTCAAGAATCGAAATGAACTCTCCACATTTGACACACTCTGAATTCTCACAACTCGTCGCCACAATTCTTCTTCACCACTTCATCATGTTCAAAACATGTCTCATTCAAGTAATCCAGAAAGGATAGAAGGCATCCCCTTTTTAGTGCAGAGTGCACTATTGGGATGGTTATGGGGGTTGCCTGCTGCTAAGGAACTAAGGTGCTGTTGCGCTATGGCCCTATGGCGCTAAGGTGTAAACTTTAATGTTTGTTTAATTAATTAATTTCAATTAATTAATTAGTCTAGAGGCAAGGAAGTAGTGGGAGTAGGGTGGGAAAGGTACATGTGTACTCTACGTAAAACACATTCCATTGCCGTCGCTTAACTTTGAACATCGCAAAGCTATATATTTGTTTCAGGTAACCCCTTGCCCTCCTTGTGGTACCATTCTCCTTAGAACAAAACTAATTTGCCCTAAACGCATGCGTAGATTAGTTAGGGTTCGTGGCTTCTATATTTGGTGAAGGATACATTGCATACGGAATCACGCACAAATGTTGAGTGATTTTCCTTATGGTAGAGCTCAACATGTAAGACGCATGCATTCTAGCATTGTTAGTGTTATACACTATCTTTACACGCAGTATTTTATATATCGTGTCATGTGACCAAGGACGGCAGTTATTTTTCAGGTAGCGCCAATTGTCCCTTTTTATTGCAAAAGTGAAATGTTACTGTGGCTGCGTAGCTTTTAGAATTACAAACAGGTCGGTTCAACAAATATCATCTGCTGTTTTCAATCTACAATAGTGTGCTTGTCAGGGTTCAAATATATTGCTTCTCCTTAGCGACTTGTTTATTTCTTGCCTTAATTGTGTCTGTAAGAGAGACCAAAAAGTTCTCAAGTTAGTGGCTTTAATACTCCGCAAATTGTAAATTTGTAACAAAAGAAACCAGGAAAATGCTCAAATATTGCTGCGGACGCCGTGGCACCTAATGAAAGTTCAAATTAATTTAATCAGTCTTTGAGGAGACTCATTCATATCGGCCAAGTAGCGCTGTTTATCTTCAATACTTTTCGTTGAAAAGCTTCTCAGCCATCAATATCGTTGTGTTAATTTTGAATTGTTTTATTGTTAACAACAAAGGTGGCAACAGAAAAAGAAAGTGGTATTTCGTGACTATCTGATAATTAAATTAGTTCTTGTTCATCAGTAAAAATTTGCATTTTTAGTAAAACATCGTCTCTGTTCCGTTTCTTCATCACTACATCAGATATTTAACTTTCTTTCATTTATCTCCAAAAAACAAGGACATCTTCCGTATGTTTTGGAGAAAACAGGGGTTTCATATTACATGGCTTTGCGGGGAAAACAAAAGTATCAAGTTACAAAGTTGGTGTGAAGAGCTAAATTGTCACATTTGCTGCTTCAGCGTATTGAATTTAAAATGAACGAAAATCAACTTAAAGCACCAGTAGTAATTAATTTGTGCGTAATGTTTGGACCTTGAATGAAAATACAACCTTGAAACATACACACTGCAAAGGGGAAAAGCCGTAGCAGACTACCAAGGTAGACACAAACTGGAAGTGAACCGAGCAGGGGTGAGTACTTATGGGACTACTGTATCAGAGCTATCAGTTGCGCTCTGCACTATCTGAGATTGTCTCACTAGTCCTTCTCTTTCCACTTGCAGATCGTAACGACCTCGCATCTCCAAGACGTTGTGAGTCAACCCCAGGGACAGGCACATGACAATATCCTCCCATTCACACAACTTGTCTCTTTGGAGGATACCCATGTACCCATCGTTCCCATGACATTCATGGCCACAACTTGATGCTCGAGGAAACACAAGTTGATTTTATCCATGTCGCTGGTGGAAAACTGACATTTTTTAATCACTTGACTACTGGCTTTGGAATCACAACAACAATTGGGAAAGGTACGTGCTGTTCGTTGGTGAAATTGAGGTATCTCTTTTTCACACAAGACCTATGAACCCCTTCCTTACAGCAACCCAACAGAAACAACTCTCCATCCTCCATCTCGGCACTCAAGCACAAGATGCAACAAATACCATGATCAATTGGATTTGCAGACATGAGGAGTGTTGAGGTGCACAAAATTTTTTATGCAAATTAGCTGGCTGCACAGTCAATGTGCAGCCAGCTAATTTGCATTTAGTCAAAAATGATTACACGTTCTCAATATTCTTTTAAAAATTGTTCCTCAGAACAAAATTAAATCACAACTGCTATATGCGGTAAAGAACAAAACAGTACAATCATATCACACACAATTTCATAGTTCTCCTTTTAAAAAACTGCTCTGCTAAGCCCAACTTAATTGGAGATGCACTTACAATCACGGTACTAACGAAACGGGAGAACATTTTAACAGCCTTTTTCAGTCTCATTCAGAGAGGATGCAGTGTTGGTCAATAAACATAACGTCTTTCTCACCGTTTCTATTCCAATAAGTTTGAAACAACCATCTTATCAACTTACTTTTTTGTAATGTTAATGATCCTCTTTTGAGGCCTGGTCTGAGCTGCCACAAATGATACTACATTTAGGAAAAAACACACTGATTGTGGGTGAAATTTGGGTGGCAGGGAAAGACGACTGGGGAGTAGGGGCCCAGGAAGGGGCCCCTCCTAGGGAAGTACAGATTGGGTGGTACTGGGGGTAGCCACCCTGGAATAAAAGTTCCAGACCTGCCTCCAGGGGTGAGGCCATTATTTCACAGTTGTGGGGGACTGAGGAAACCTGGACGGGGACCCCTCCTGGGGGGAGTACAGAGCAGGTAGTACTGGGGGTAGCCACCTTGGAATAGGTAATTTCTCTGGACCTGTCTCCAGTGGTCTAGAGCCTTACTGTGGGGTAAAGTGCAGCTAATGGGTGCACTTCCCTGCCGCAAATTGCGGAACTTGCTTAAATAAGGGACGCATGCTCCCACAGTAAGATAAAGTGGGGGCAGGACTCTTGAGCAAAGGTCAGGTGCCCTGTTTGTAAAATAAGATTACTTACAAGGTAAAGATAAGGAATGAGAGCTTCTGTGGGTTACTAACAGTTTAGGTACAGTTAAAATAGTAGATTGTGGAGTTTTGATATATTGTTCGTAACAGTCTGAGCTCCACTATCCTTGAACTTTAGTTAGCCATGCAGGGATGCGTGCTGCAGCTCCAGAAGTGGCGGCCCTGATGTGGAAGCTGTGGGAGTAGAAGTTGTTGGACAGGAAGCCGCATTGCTGTAGAATAAGCCGGAGCTCCTTGGGGAGGCTTGAGCAGGTTAGCCATGAGCTAGATTGAGAGAATGTAAATAAAGGACGGCGGAGGCCGGGCTTGGAGAATGTAGTCTTAAATCGCCATCACAGAACAGATGGGTGAAGTGGACTTTGCTATGGTGAGGATGCATCCTTGGCGGAAAGGGTTGGTTTTACATTGTTTTATCCTAACCTGCATAAGGGAAGGGGATTGCATATTGGGGTGGAAGGTTACATCTTGGGAGGTGAGATGGACCTCAGGGTTGAAGGGGCCATTACAGCTGAACTCACTAGCACATAAAAAGGCAAAGAATGCTAGGGTGAAGGCTGCCCAAAGCATAATATGGTCTAAATTAGTACTCAGTGCAGGGCGGAGATAGTTGTGGATTACTGTGAAGATTTGGGTAGTGATAGGGAAGCGGTCGCGTCTTCTTGAGGGGGCTAGGCGTTTTATACCTGTTGGGACTTTTTGAAGACGATGCATTTTGTTGATATGGAGGGGGAAGTTGAGCTCACGATGGAGGTCTTGAACAGCAACCAAGTAGTTTGACTGTCATATGAAATGGTTTTGGCTAAGTGAGAGGCACAATAAGTGAGTCAGTTCTGATGCTGGCAATAGGGGATAAAAGGGGCCCACCAATCCATGCATAAGGGTGAAGGTTAAGAAATGTTTTTCACCTGCCTGGTAGGTTCGCCATGTGGAGGGGGTCGAGAGAGGCATGGAAGCATTGCTGTACAGGGGCTGTCAGATGAGCATCGCTGACGAAGGGATGATGCAGGGAGTGAGAGAGGCTGTGGGAGCCAGGGCCTGGAAACGATCCATCTGAAAACGGGAAAGGGAGTCAGCAATAGCATTATCCAGCCCAGGGATGTGGGTAGCACTAATTGTGAAGTTGTTAATTAGAGTATGGAGGGTGATGCTGTGAACAAGGTCCATTACCCGGGGAGACTCGGAGTGTTTGGAGTTGATGATGGCTATGACTGACTGACTGTCACACCACATCAGGATACGCTTCCCCAGCCAGGTGGGAATGATGGAGAATAACTCCTGCCATTTAATACTGATGCCCCGTTTTTTGTTAAGGGTGTGTTCTGGTAGCCAGTGACCCTGGAACCATAGCCCGTCTAGGAACCCTCCATAGCCTAAGGACCCGGAGGCATCTGTGAAAAGTTACACATTGGGGGGTGGGAGACATGGGAATCAAGAAAAATGCTTACGCCATTCCAGTGTTCTAGGAAATGAACCCACATCTTCATGTCCTCACAGAAAGCAGCATTGAGTTTGATGTGCCAGTGGGGAAGATGGGTACCCTTGGTTAGGTGGATGATACATTGCAGGAAGGGGCAAACTGGGGCAGTCACCATGCAGCAAATTGGAGAGTGCCTATTGGGGATTGAAGTTCTCGGAGGGCGGCTGATTTTTTAGGGGACCACTGATGGAGGGCCTGTTTGGTATGAGCGAGCTTGTCTTATGGGAGTTGGGCCTCCATTATATTGGAGTCTAGGAAGATGCCCATGAATTCCAGGGAGGTAGAGAGAGCAAAGGTTTTTCCAGGAGCAATGGGGATGTCTAGCTCAGTGAACAGGTGGAGGACATTGCAGAGGGCTGTTGCACAGTGGGTCCGGGGTGAGACTGCTGTGATAAAATAACAGGCAGTCGAAAACTGCTTGTGGATGCCGGTAGTTTTGTAGGGAGATTGAAGGAATTTATTAAAAAACTGTAAGTGCAAGATTACCTAAAAGAGCAGTACACCTTCGACAGCAGATAGGAGGTAATAAATTTATGCAAGAGACGACAAGTTTTGGCATTATACCTTTAAGACAAAATGCCCCTGTCCCCCCCCCCCCAGCCTCCTCCCCAACAGCATATAGAAGAGATAGGAAAGGTTTTAGAATACAAGTAAATTTTCTGCATGTAAAAGTCCAAGGGGGTCATGTCGGGGGCGGTTTGTCAAGGGGCGTAAAGACTGGTATTCAAAGAGTCGTAAAAGAAGAATAAGACTACCATGTGCCAAGGAAACAACATTTTTATTGATGAACTCAAATAGAGTGGATTGTAATAATTATTGTTCTTAGAATTAACAGGTAAAAAAATCAGTGGGAGAGTTCTTATAAGTTGTTTAAAAGTAACTCAACACTATACAATATTTAAAATGCACAAAAACAGTGAAGTAACCTCTGTTAATTTGCAAGGTATCCTTTAACTATGTTGTAACTGTCCTGGTATTCAAAACACTAATGTGAGGATGGCATTGAAATTGTATTTTTTTTTTAATGTTGCTTTTGGGCGATAATAAAATTATTGTTTCCGTACATTAACACAAGGGGATATCACCCAAGTACTCATGTTCGCATGAGAGAGATAAATTAATAGTAAAGGGATACAAATTAACAACCGGTTAAGGAACAACTTCATACAACATTAATGGAGGGTAGTACTATTAACCCATTTGTGTGGTTTTGTTTGCCATAAATGCTTATCCCTACCCTCCAATATATTTTGTCAAAGTTTCTTAATTGATGAAGTTGTTTATAGTATTATTAAAGTGCCTATGTAGTAAAAAATAATTGCTGCTTATTTGAAAGGCTTTTCAAAGTAAAGAAGAATGGCATTTCCCTGTTTGGAATATCTTTTCGTTCTAGAGATATTTACGTTTTTGTATTATGCAAATGAGGAAAGTGATGACGTCATAGGTGGTTCAAATTGAACAGTAAAACACTGAATCAAGAATATCTCTAGGAATATTGGAGCAGTGTTCTTCAAACTTGGCACCACAAATGTGCATCACAAAAGAAACAGAATGACACCTTCTGTGTTGTTGCCATGGCAACACTTTTGGCTCCAGGGTCTTTCTGTGAAAAACCAAATATGCCAATTTGCAACCCTTTGAAAAGGGACAGAGGGTCTTGCTGGGAACACAAATGATTCCCATATTTTCTTAACTCTCCCCATTAGATTGTTGTGAGTGGATGATCCTTGTTTAAGATAAAATCTGGTAATGTTAGTTTTAATTAAAACAGGACCAGCGGCATAACTGTTGTCATGGTGATGGCAAGACGGGTGTCATTTTGTTTCTTTTGTGATGTACATTTCTGGTGCCAAGTTTAAAGAACACTGCTTTAATATCTCTAGAGATATTCTTGATTGAGTGTTGAACTGTTTTAGTGGAACCACCTATGACGTCATCACTTATGATACAAAAACATGAATATCTCTAAAACGAAAAAAGATATTCCTAAAACGAAAACATCATTCTTCTTTACTTTGAAAAGCCTTTCAAATCAGCAGCAATTATTTTTTACTTCATGGGCACTTTAAAGGAACTAAACGTGACAGCGCTTTTGATTTCTAGGGAATAAATCTTAATATCAATATAAGGAGAGTTTCCTCAAAATCACTTGAGTTGTTTTGTCTGCTACATTGTATGTTTTCATCCCTTGTCTGCAACATAACTTTCTTCAAGTGTTCTTATGGCATTTCAGATAACAACTGACAGCCGGTTGTTTTGGGGAAGCTGCTTATAGTATTATTAAGGGAAGTAAACTTGGGAATGTTTTTATACTGCATTGATTAATAACAATTTGTACAAATAATATGTTCTTTGTCAAGTACTTAAAAGAGTAGTTATGTTGCAGTTGTTAGAGTTTTCCTTACTGTAAGGGGAGGAACCGTGAAATTACTTGAGTTGTTTTGTCTGTTATAATTTTTCTATCCCCTGCTTGCAACATGATTTTTCTCAAGTCTTCTAGTGGATATCAGATAAGGACATCTGAAAGTCTGCTGTTTTGAGGAAGCTGATAATGGCATCGTTAAAGCAAGTAAACTTGAGCATCTTTTTGTCCTTCATGGATTGAATGACAATTTGAGCAACTAATTTTGTATTACATATGCTTGAAAGAGTGGTTATGTTGCAATTGTTACAAGTTATAGTTTCCTCTTCAAGTTGTGCTTCACTGATGGCCATGTTGCATACTGTGCAAGAGGCCGTACGTTTGATGTGCACACCAATGCAGCGGCCTTCAATTGTGTTGTCTTGTATTTCTGGTGTGGTCAGACTGATATTGTGTAAATCTTCAATTTCTTGAGGGTCAGTGAGTTTATTTGTATTTAAGTACTTTATGTCATCAAAGATACCAACTTTCAAATTCTTGAAAAGATATGTTTTATCTGTTTGAATTTTATCAATTATGCTTTCCCAGAGGACTAGTTTAACTGAGTTAGTTTCATCTGCTATTAGACAATCAGTTTAGTATTTTGCTTTTTCGCCGTCTTTTACGATAACTTGCTTATTTTCCTGTTTTTTAGGACTTTTGCTTTCACGTCTAATGTTTCATATACATCTTTTTCCAGTGCTTTGGTAATGGTGCATAACTGGTTGCTGAAGTGTTCACTAAAGGTATAGGGCAGTGAAGTTGGAGTTACCTTTGCATGTTTTGCAATTGTGAATTCTTGTTCTTGTTTGTGAAATCTTTTTGATGCTGTTTGCTTCACTCCTGTGATTTTTTCTGGTGATTTATTAAGGAACGCTTGTTTTAAATTCATGCGCTTTTGAGGTGAATAACAGACAGTATGGACTGCTTCATCCTGTCCTGTTTGAATGCGATAGTTGAAGTAGTTGGTTGTGGAATTCCTTGCAGTTTGTACTTCTGCTAATAAGTGCACATGTCCTTCAATGGATTCTTCTAGGAAAAAATTTAGAAGAACAATTTAGTAATTTTGTATTTATGGTCAGTCAATTTTGTAGAATCGAAGAATGTCTATCTAATGCTGACCCATTAGGCAGCCACTTCCTATTAAGCAGCCAAAAGTATTGTCAGGATTTTAATAATAACTGTAAATAAAACTGCTATAAAGCAGCCACTGCCACCATTTGAATGTTCTACTCTTTTTACTCCCATTCAGTAACCAGCATATCAGGGTCACAACCAGACTTTTGACATAGATGTGGCAAGTTTTGTGATTGCCAAAGGCATGAGCTGCTAGGGGAGTCTGTGGGCATGCCCCTCCAGAAATTTTTGAAATCTAGCATCTCTCAAATTCTATTTCAGTATTTTTTTAAAGGAATTTCATTTGAAAATGCAATCTCGTTCAACTGGGCATTAGTTTGCCATCTACCTGTATTTACCTAAATATATAGACCTTATATTTCCAGTCTCAGTATTGATAGGTTCAACCAGGGTCAAATCTGAAAAATTTGCATTAGATTCTACAATATGAATTCTTAAGTTCAGTGAATCTTCAACAGCTTGTATAACAATGTGATCAGCCCATGTTCCCTGCATAGACATACAAGATAAATATCTTAACTACGATCCATCCACATTGCTTTCTATAAATTGCTCAGGATTATTTCTCAATTACTGGACAGCCATTGCTCTAATTTCTAAGTGACAGTTTAAGTCACCACATAACTGGTGTGATTCTGATTTAAAAAAGCAGTGACCTCCCCCACCAACATCAAGTGGTCTTAATCCATGTCTTAGTAGCCTTGAACTCAATGGCAATTCAGGTCTGGTTTTGCATACTAATGTTGATTAACTAATTCTGCCATCTGCAACTGGACCTGGATTTAATTCAACATCTCCGGAGAGTAAAATATTTCTTTTTGAAACATTAAATGCAAACAACCAAACGACTTTTCAAATCGAAAAAAATAGTTACTGAAGAAACTAGTTTGGCTTTCAGTGTGTCTGATTTTCCACCATTTATAATTTGTAGCAATGTTGTAAAACAGATGAAGCAGGAACTGATTTTTTAGCCACGTGTTACTTTCAGTCACAAGTTTCGAAATTTCAACGAATGAATCACTTTTCGCAATGAAATTCTAGATGGTTCTCTATCTCGAGATTTAAGCTTACGTGATTTTACTGTTAACTGCTTGAACGGTGAACATGATCTAAAATGCACATTGTTTTTCACACTTCTGACAGTTTAAATACGTTGTTATGTACTTTTGTATCAGAATCAACAGCCACATTGTACTGTACAGAACCAGGTACAGCTTTCATGAAACCTGCAACACAGGAGAATTTCGCATTCACATTGCTTTGAACAACAGACCTATCCACAGAATGATTTCTGCCAAATATTTTGTTGTAAATGAAATTACGTGTTGTCATTGTCTCCCGTAGGAGGTTCATTGTCTGCTGAAGGAGGTTCATTGTCTCCCAAAGGAGGTTCATGGTCTCCCGAAAGAGACTGTGTGTCCCAAAGGATAGTGACAATTTTCAAATCGGAATTAGTGCAGAGCACTCCTTCCAAGTGCTTTTCAGTGGCAACGCGGTTAGCACTTTGACAGATGTGACAATCGGCACGTCGTGCACAGTCACTTCCAAACAAAGATGATAAATTAAAATCATTTGTGCTTAAAGGACAGTTAAAAGCATTGCGGATTGCCGAACTCTTGACAACATTTTTCAAATGCGTCACTCGATAGTTGTCAAATAAAGACATCTGTTCATCCACCGTCTCTCTTCCAAAATCTTGAACAGTGCATGAAACATCGAATAGTTCTTTACAAACATACGATTTACACATTTCTTGAAAGCTGTGCCTGATTATGTGGGTAAAATATAAAGAAAACATCAACTTACCAAAATTCGCCGTCACTTGCTACTTCGCTTCTGACCTGAGCTCAGCAAAATACGTGGCTTGTTTCACTTGTTTGTCGTCTTTCCATCGGTATGACAGCCAAACCATTTCCGAGCGTTTGCGGATATTTATCGCAGACCATATTTGGAAGATTGGATTTATCCGTATTGTAATCGTTTACGATTGTAGAGACCCATCCAAAGTTGTAGAATAGGCCGACTACCGAAAACAACTCGTGTTACATCGAGATGTAATTGACGGTAAATCAATTGCGTTTTTCGTGATCTGATTGGCTCCCGAAGCTTCTATTGTTGCATTACAACATGACCGCAAAGAGGATGCCGGTATATAGGATACGGCATCCACAAAAATCATCGAGAATGTGAATAACCTTGGGAATGTGAAGCTTGTTTTGAATGATCCACTTGAGGGCCGAGGAGAACTGGTCGAAGAGAAAGGGGGCACTGTGCAGACCGAAGGGAAGGACCATATCAAAGAAATACAGGCCTTGCCACTTCATCCCTAGCAGTTTCCAATCAGAGGGGTGGACTGGGATGTTCTGGAAGGCGGCTTTAATGTGCAGTTTGGATATAATGCAGTTCTGACTGAGGAATGGCGATTGCATTATCTACTTTAATGTACTGGAGAGAATAGTCTTCAGGGGGAATGTGGGCATTGACGCTAGTGAGACAGTGTTTGGGGTAGGAGAGGTGGAATATTGTCTGCCATTCTGAGGAATGTTTTTTACGAATAGCCCCAATCGGGTAGACTTGAAGATTAGGAAGGGGAGGAAAGAAAGGGCCCAGTAGTGTGGCCTAGTGAGACTTCTTTTAACATGTTGCTGTTGATAACAGAAGGGTTTTCCTTAGCAGAGGGCCAATAGAAAAATTTTTGCAGAACCCAGGGGCCAGTATGACCGATTTTAAAACCTTCAGAAAGGCCAGAGAGGAGGTGGTGCACAAAGGGTTGATGAGGGTGATCGTGGAGATAGGACGCCAGCTTGGGGATATTAATGGGGGTGCGGTCCTCTCTGCTGCGGGAGAGTTTGGAGTGGTCCTGGCCGGAGTGGGTGGCACTACATCCTGGCTTGTTGCATTTGTGCTTGTAAGGGCATCAGGAGCAAGCACAGGGACGACTGTTGTTGAAATTGTAGCAGAGGTCCTACCGGGTTGGGAAGTCCCTGGACCTAGGGGGAGACAGGGGGCAGGAGTAGGCAGAGTGGTCAGAGCTACTACAGATTCAGCAGCCAGAGTTGGGGAGAGCCTATAAAGGTGTCTAGATGTAATTGGACATCCCGTTTCCCCCAGTTGAGAGAGAGGTTGCGGAACGTACAACGCCAAAACTCAACATTGTAGACATACCATGCCATCCCGCAAAATTTCCTCGCTGCGTCCCTGATTAACTGCTGGTAGGTAATTAACGCGGTGGCATGGAGGGATAAATGGAATCCAGGACCGAGGAGAAAATGGCAAAGGCATTCAGCCATTTTTCAATAGAGGTGATTTTGGGATGTTTGGATTCTGTTCCGCTGTAAGTTTCCATTCTGTTTGTATCTTTATATTTGTGAGTGTGTGTGTAAGTGTGTTACCGACCGATAACTGTATAAATAATCTATGTAACTTAATGTCTGCCCATTCTTTTTAGCCCTTATGGTTATTTTGGGCAGGCAGTACTCTATACTAATTTAATGTTTATTGTAATTATTTTATAAATTGTGAGTACAAATAAATGGTTGTTGTTGTTGTTGTTGTTGTTGGTGGGGAGGGGAATAGTCACCCCTTGAGCCCCAACTTGAAGGTGGAGCTGGGAGTTCTGAGCCTCTTCAAGGAGAGAAGAAATGTGACCTCACACGGGAAAACGTACATTAACAGATATCCCTTAAATGGATAAAAACAGACATAGTAAATGGATAGTCAACGGCTTCCAGACCATTTAAATGTTTTCCCATACCGTTTAGATGGATAAGCATTAATCATTAAACGGTAGGCCACAAGTGTTTAAATGGCAAGCGGAACTTGCAAACAAACAGCAAAAGCATTTTAACAGCAACCAGAACTTGAAACGGATACCAAAGCGTTTAAACGGCGGGTCGATTAAACAGATGATCAAAGTGTCAAATGGCTGGAAAACCTTTTGCTCGAGTAGGTACAAAATAAAAAGCAAGCAGGCATAAATTCCATAAGTTTAAATTATAAATAAAAATTGCTAGCGAATAACAAAATACTGAGCCAGCAAACAAACAAAATAACTCTCAAACTAACACTAAAAGCGTTTTGCAGTCAAAAGCAAACTTCAAATTTTGAAAACGCTTGTATAGCAATCAAAACATACGAACAGCGCTGGTAAAACTTTTGCTCAAGTAGATGGAAAACAAGCAGCAAGCAGGAGTACGTGAAACTTTCTAGGGAGTTTAAAATATCATATAATTTATGTCGGCATGCACAAACAAAACTAACAGCATTTTATGGAAAGTAAAAGTTCAAAATAAGCATGGAAAACGCTTGTATGGCAGACAAAAGTTAATTATACAGCAAGGAAATCTTCAGACTGATATCGAAAGAATAATTATTCATGGCCAGGAAACTTAAAACCAACACCAAAAGCCTTTTATGGGAGAAACACTGCGATCGTGACGAATGTTGTTCACATGTCAAATTAACCTTACCTGCTTCTGTGAAGCTTTCACTTTCTCCGTGATCATGGCGCTCAGGTTTGTCTATACCCTAATTTTCAATTCTTGTGTCTGTAAACAGCCAATATATTTCTGCATTGCACAGCCCTACTGGCAGAAAGTGCCCTTATCTTTCAGAGAAAAATCCTGATCCTGATTTTGCTCAGAAAGATTGACCGACTGAACCAGCAGCAGGGTACTGGTGCACGTGCATGAGGTCCGCTCTAAACTATTGTCCAGGCTCCCGCATTGCACAGCTTTTTGATAACCAGTGTTCTGTTCTACCGATTTTCTGACGTAAACAAACAGACAATTATCGTGAATCGAAGCTGACTGAGGAAAACTGGACAAACTTGCTGTTTGAAACAATTCAAGCCCTCCTATCATCCAACCAAACTTTGTCATCAGATTTATAGCTGGCGGTTAGTTGGGGTGTCAGTGCCGTGCGATACAAACAGATCGAGGCAAGTTGATAAGGAAAAAAACAGGTACATGTATTTGTTCATAGTAATATCAAATTCACATCCTTCCCACTACATTACTTCACAAACTACGTACATCCTTGTGTCCCCTTCCATTAAAAAACTTACTGGAACGACACTTTGCATTTATTCTGCCTTTGAGGTCTCTCCAAACCTTATCTTTCTCTGATTGAGAATTCGCAGGAAACTTTTTAAAAACTAGAACTTTCAAAGCATTAAGTTTAGTTCCGTCTAGACAATCTTTTCCGTGCATGCTGTCAGTGTTACTGTTTGCTAGTTCTTCTCTGGTAAAGAAGTAGGGCAGCAACTTCAAAGTGCACTTGTGACGTTCGCTTTCTCTAGCAAGCATCTGCTGGAGTTTGCTGACTTTACTTGGTGTTACGCAAGTGGAGATAAGTTCTGGTCTAACATCAGCTAGCTGAGACTCTGTCAGCGTGGATGGCAAAGGTGTTGCTTCTGCTGGAACACGCTGCTGGAGAGCTGTTCCTGGATTGTTCAAAGTGCTGATTATGGCTTCTGGGAAGGTAGGGTCACCACAGACTGTAGCTGAGGTTTCAGCATTGATGGTTGGTAGGTCATCAGACTCGCTTAATGAGGGCTCAGAAATTAGGTCTGTCAGTCCATTAGTGTTGTTAGGGGCACCATAGTTGACAGAACTGTTAAACTAAAAAGTAAACCAAAAAAATATCTATGATAAATACGACTCGGATACATTTTAACCAGCAGGTTTACTGAAAAGTGTGTCATGGAAATACAATTTCCAAAGCAAAGCTATATTTCCCAAATTTTACTATTTTTCCATATTTTTAATATTCTTGCCATGTAATAAATTTTCCAGGTCTACCTTCAGGGGTTTGACTGCCTTTCAAAAATTCACTCTTTTTGTCCATTTCAGTATTGAACACAACAGACCCTCTAAATGCTGGTGAAATAATTGGAGGAATTTCTTCAGCAGCAAATTTAATATGCTTGTTGGCCCTGCTATACACACACTGCTCAATCATATGATGACAAATTTTCTCCATGAAATTTTCCAGTGAGCTCACTTCCTTTTTGTCATGAATGCTTGAGAAATCAATCTACCATGAAAAGAACAAATACAAAAACCGATAACAGTAGTTTCGTTGTTAAGCCGAGGCATAAAAATATAATAGAGCACAAACTTAAGTTTACACCCAATTTCATTGTTAAGTGCACAGGTGACCTCTTTTGATATTCCATGTAACCTAGCCTATCTGACTTCTCTATGGTGAAAGTTGACTTTTATTGATGAAAGATGGATTCATTGGACTTCAAACTAAGGGTAGGATGATCAAGAAAACATTGTGTAAAAGATAAATTGACAGTTTTGAATGTTTGCACCTTGCAAATATTGAAAGTCATAATGGCACAATTCTTCAGGAAGTCAGTATTAAGAGCTAATGCTGCACTCAAATCATTTAAAGTATCCAGAAAAAGCAGGAATCCTGCAAAATCCATAATCCTCTTCAGCCATTTGAGGTCAGTAATTATCATTTATTCGTCTCTTCTTCTGCTAATAAAAGCAAACATTGCCAGTTTCACATTTAGATGGTCTTTCAGTTGTTTTACATAGCATGTCAAAAGATGGCAAATAAACAAGAACATGAACAAAATGCTTATTTCAACACGGTAAAAAATTTGTAACAAACATACTACAAATATATTTGATTACTCCTATCTAATACAATAAAGATAGTGAAATGAAAAAGCTGCTTTCCTGAAAGCCATGCGTTATAAATCTCTTTTGAGTACGTGCTTAAACTGCCTCAAGAAATCTGCTTCCCTTGAGTCGCAAGGAACACTGTTCCAAAGAATGGTGTCACTATAACTAAAGCTATTTTTATAATAGTATGTAAGCAGGAATTGAACAATCCGTTTATCGTCAGAGTCCCTGAGGTTATATGCGGTTTCTTGTCCCTCAAATTTAGAACTTAGATATTCTGGAGCCAACTAAGAAAGAAACTTATAAACTATCATTGATAGCTCTTTGAATTTGCTGCTGGCTTGTTAAATTTTTCTACCCGAGAAGATTAAACCAGCCACTACATCATAACCTGAGTAGGTCAAAACACGGGCTGCTTTATTTTGCAGTTTTTGTCACTTATTTCGTAAAGTTAGCCGACAGTTTTTCCAAACAATGTTGCAATAGACAAAGTGTGGCATGTGGAAAGATGGTCAAAGGATGTCCCCTATGCATGCAACACTGAAAGCATGTATAAAAACAGCTAACCTCCCAAGATTCCATGGGATAAAACATGTGGAGTTATAGTAAACAAAGAAAGACAATTCAATAATATATATGCAAATTCTCACCCTGCTATTGTTACAACAATTCTTCTCGTTGCCATCACCAAGATACACTTCGCCAACAATTCCACAAATCCCACAAATAACATCATCCAGGTTTCTTGTTGTGATGGTCTCGAAACAATAAAATCCTTGGTAGGACAAACTGGCAATGTAATCCAGCTTTGCATTTGATAATCTGTGGGACTTGATAAAGGAATATTACAAAGTTAGCCAACAGAGGAACAAGGCAAACTTTAGAACCAGCTGAACAATTATGAGGAAAACAATATCAGATTGTTTTATGTAATATAAGAAAGACATGAGAGAACAGGATGATATGGCAGTTTCTGCTTGGCAGAGGCAAACCTTGATATTCGAGAATATATATTTGTTGCAAATGTACCTGTTCCAACTTCTAATTCATGAATGTCAGGTTGGCCATGATCACATTACTTATAGGGTAAGTCTGAAATGTTCACGCCATTCCAATGGGATGTCAAATGATATTAGCACAGAATCTGCTACATTAAACAGGCCTAACAAGAAAAAAATATTGTGCAGAGAGAAAAAACAGTAATGAAAGCCTTTTACTATAAATAGCCAGGGATCTCAAGAAATGGCGGCAACTGCTTAAAAACCAGCTACTAATTTTGCCCCAGCAACTTCTTAGATATGGTAAGGCTCACTATGTGTTAGTGAATAAACAGTGCAGTTATGGGCCTCTATGTGGAAGGTACAGTGCCCTCATAGTTAGTGCGGTCAACTGAGCGAGAGGCATTTGATAAAAGGATAATGCATTAAACCAAAATACAAAGCCAACAACTTTGAGAATATAACTTCTAAATTTCAAAAACAAATTTGTGAAATCCAACACTCACCGACGAGCTGTATAAACGGCAAAGAAACAAATGCACGTCTCTCAGACGGAAAGCGATAAAAGAACACTTCAAAAAGAAATCGGAAAGTGGGCGTGAGAATCCGCGTGAATTCTGGGATACATATCGCCCCTTAAACAGTAAAACTAAACAAGCAAATGACATAGTTCTTAAGGAAAATGAAGTTCCCATCACAAATAAGAAACAGATTGCGGAGTTGATGAACAATCACTTCGTCAAGGTGACGGAAAATGCTGATGATGTAAAGGAAAGTGATTTTGGAGAAGACTTCGTGAATCATCTGAGTATTTTGGCAATTCGTAATGCGCAAAGACATGCACCAGAACAGTTTAGCTTTCATCACACGAACATGGTGTTGGTAGAAGAAATGCTTAAACACATGAATATGCGCAAAGCATGTGGTTACGACATGTTACCACCCAGGCTAATTAAGGATTCTGCTTCTGTGATCGCCAAGCCGCTAACAGTGCTATTCAACTGCTCTATTGATCAGAGTAGGTATCCGGCATCTTGGAAGATGGGACAGATTACACCACTATTCAAAAAGGACGATGAACTAAATAAAGCAAATTACAGGCCGGTTACTGTGCTTCCTGCACTAAATAATATATTTGAAAGACTCCTGGCAGCGCAACTTGGTGATTTCTATAGCTTGATTCTATCGGACTATATCAGCTCTTATAGGAAATTTCACAGCTGTGAAACTTCCCTGCTATGCATGACAGAGGAATGGAGAAGGATGAGAGATCAAGGGGACACTGTGGCAGTTGTATCTATAGACTTGTCAAAGGCGTTTGATGTAATCCAACACTCTCTTCTTGCGAAGCTCAAAGCCTACAGATTGGACCAGGCAAGTTGTGCCCTGATTAAGGACTACCTTTCCTCAAGGAATCAGAGGTTCAAGATAGGGGATACATTTTCAGAGTGGCTACATGCAAGACGAGGCGTGCCTCAGGGAGGCGTCCTCGGTCCCATGTTTTTCAATATTTTCATAAATGACATTTTCTTGTTTTGCGGGGATGTTAAGTTAAATGCTTATGCAGACGATCACCAAATACATCGGACAGTGGTCCTGTTGCGCTAGATGAGCGCATGCTTAACGCAGTCAAAACAGCAAACCGGTGGTAGCGGCAAAATGGAATGTTGGCCAATGAAAGCAAACATTAGGCTTTGATCCTGGGAAATCGGAACACACCTCGTTTCCTACAAAGGACTCAATTGACATTTTGGGAATGAACATTGATAACAATTTAAATTTTCACAATTACATATCTCTTATTTGCAAAAAAGTCAACAGCCAGTTTAATGTAATGCTTAGGTTCAGAAACCTTATTTCCAAAGACATTTTAGTGAAACTGTATAAGGCCTACATACTCCCTCATTTTGATTATTGCTCAACAGTTTGGCACTTTTGCAGTACAAACAACAGGGACAAAATAGAAGTTCTTAACAAAAGGATTCTGAGATTCATTCTAAGGGATTTTGAATCACCTTATAATGTGCTGCTAGACAGGGTAAACTGTCTCCAACTTCATGATCAACGCATCTGTAAATTCCTTACTACCTGGTACAAAAGTCTATTTTTCACTAGCTATCCGGCCTATATGAGAAACATGTTCTCGTTCCGTTCTACTTCATACAACATGCGTGGAAACTATATACTGGAAATGCCCAAACCTGAAACTACAACTTTTGGTCTCCACTCCTTTACTTATCTGGCAACAAAAAAATGGAATTCTCTACCCAATTTTATAAGGTTATGTAACTTCTCAGACTTCAAAAAGCACATCAGTAAAACCAATTCATAAAACATGTAAATGACAATTTTATAATTAGTTAACAAGTCAATTGTAAATATGTAAATAGCAATTTCTATTTTAATTTTTTGTTATCAAATATTTTGTTGCTCAGAATTATTAGCTGGTCAAGCTACTCTGAAATTCGAGCTTAAATAAAGTTTATGTATGTATGTATGTACCGATGTCCAAGGGGTCTACTTGGTGAATGGCTCTGCAGGTATCCCTCTGACATACCTTTATTCTGACTTCCACTTTCGAATATGGCCTTGCAGAAGTAACCAAGTAAGCCTGCCCTTCGCTGCCAGGATGCTTAATTTGATTCCCCAGATTATGCCCACATAACCCACAAGCAGAAGCCATTGGATACGATAGAGAGGGCCAAGAACTAGCATTGCGAGCATCGATTGCAGTAAGAAGTGCAGGGGAGATGAAATCGTAAGGCAACGGCCGGCTCGAGTTTAGTTCCATGGTTTTCATCTGCTGTAACGGTAAAGATGAAGTTGACGAGACACTAGGAAGAGGATCAGCTATAAGAGAAGTGCTAGTGCTGGTGCGTTGTTCTTGGCAGTAGCCTCCGGTGCAGAAGATAGCGTGGAGATGGACACAAAATTTCTTGGCCCGTTCGTACCTTCCCTTTGCCACAAAAGACCTGCAGTCAGTGTCTTTAGAGCTGCAGGTCAAAACCCCATCCAAGATCTTCACATGGTTATATCCCACGGTGTTATTGGTTGAATGAAAACGAAGCACAGCATAAGATATATCTGATACTTTCACCACAACAGCCATGCTATTCTGTGACCCAAGTAAAGCGGAGAGCATTTCCTTGGAAGCACCTCTCCATTATAATCCTCAATTTTGTCGCAAGATAATTCAAATGTGTCTTGAGGGGGAACAGCATCTTTACACTCGTCAGAATGCTTGCAACTAAAGGAGGCAGCACGCCCTGAAGACACAAAAGTTGCACGAACACTCATGCAGTCTTTGTGGCTACAAAAGAACATGTCGCCTTCTTTCATAACAAAACAACGATCGTCGCGTGTACCTGTTCTAGCCGAGAAAATTGACATCTCCTTGGTGGCTAAAACAACAACGGTGCCAGGACAACTGCTCTTTGGCTTTTTAGTGGCTGGTTCTTTTGTTTCACCAAGATGGAAGCCACATCTCTGACATTTAGCTGGCTTCCAACATGTTGAATATGTACTTTTGCAACGCGAACATTCACCAAACCCCCGTTTTGTGCTTGTAGAAGGAATCATTGGAATGTTACAATGAAACCACCCAATGTCTAAGAATGAAGCGAAGAACAAAGAACGAAGCGAAGCGAAGCAATGTCAAAACGAAACCAATATGTATAGTAAAAAAGCAAGCTCAAACAACGAAGAATAACGAAGCAAATGTAGTAAGGTATTATATATTGAAATTGAAATTCCGAAGATCACGCAATATACGCAGACGAAATAAGCCAATCATATGCTTGCAACCCATGCAACCATGTCGCATGCATCAACCAATCACAGAGCACAATACGAGAGGTGCGTATTTACTGAGAATTCCACAAATGTCTCACCCAGTATATCATCATTTCTTCATCGCACCATGCGTTCTCCTGGAATTTTGTGACAACGCGCAAGTCATACTGTTTCAGTTCTTTATCAGGGATTCACTTTCCTGTCCCCTTGAATATCAGAAGGGGCTTTATTCGTAGTTCTCCATCTGCGAATACAGTCAACTGCACAGTACATTGCCGTTTTTCATGGCCACTGCCAGTGGTTCGGGTCTAGACCGTCTTTTCTCCTTTTGTCTGGTAAGTCGCCCCTTTTGTGTTAAAGCAAAATTCTAGGGGTGTCTGATCCATGTTGGCGATGTCGCTCAAATTCCACAGACCAAAATGCCATCTTCTTTATCAGCTAGATCTTGCTTTGTCTTGACTGCCATTCGGCGAATATATCTGTGAAACTGCTGGATGTTTACGCACAGAGTCTCTGGGTGGCTCTGGGCAACATTTGTTGGCCTTCGAAGAGATATATCAAAACAGGTTTTGAATCAAACAAACTAATGGTCAGACATTTTAAAGTCTGCATCAGGATATTTTTCTCACATTATTTCTTTGCATCTGTTTCTGAACCACCACTTTTTGACTTTGATGCCTTTACTTTGTAAATCATTGAACTCACTGTACAGCTGCTTCTCCATTTCCTGAGAAGAAGCCTGCCTACCAACGCCTGGCTTTCTGGACTTTCTTGGGTCATTCTGCAGCTTAAGTTCTTGAGCAATCCAAGGGTTGTAGGTGCTCAACTTCAGATGAACATTATATCGTTCTGTGAACTATCTGGCTGCTTTGGCCTTGTTTTTGTACTTCTTATACAAATCGATAAATTCTAGCTTCTGTTCACGAGTCCACTGTTTCCTCTTGTGAAACTGTTGCTTCAGCTGTCTGGCTTGTCCAGTCGTCTGAGTGGCTTCAGAGTTCTGGCTAGCTTCTGAGTTCTGTTTGTCTTCAGAGTTCTGACTGGTGTG
>NC_138154.1:418400-464400 GCF_964199315.1 Orbicella franksi | reverse complement strand
TGAGTTCTGGCTGGCATCTGAGTTCTGGCTGGCATCTAAGTTCTGGCTGGCTTCTGAATTCTGGCTAGGTTCAGTGTTTTGACTTGCTGGAGACGATTGCGACTCCAGCGTGGTATCATCGTCCTTGTTGTCTATTTTGGGCCTTTGTAATTGTTGGCATGTCAAGCAAACTCCTACCTGTCTCATCGGTCTGTACTCAACTTCATTCACCGTTTGAGCTGTTTCAGGAGCACACAACGCACACACAGATACTTTGCAGTTCATACACTTATACTTAGTGACCCTTTCACAAACTGAGCATGTCTCCTCCATTATGAATTTTGTTGTGCAAAGGCGCGGGCCAAAGGTCACCTGTACAGCATGTGACTCGATTCCTAAATGAACAAAGAACCATTGTGTAACCTTGTGTCATGCATGCGACTCATCTTTGCTCACACAACAGTTCAGGCAGTTATACTGCACGTACGTATCGAATCTATCTACAACTCCAGACATTATGGCCACTGCATTCAAGCATTTCTGTACCATCAAGTCACGGATAAAAGGAGATCATATATACAGAGCTGACCCACGAATTAATTCAACATGTGCTTGCTATCCTGAGCGAGAAAATCCTCATTCAGGGCATGCCATTGTCCTCAGAATGAAAGATAGTACAACGAACGCAGCAGAGCAAACAGTGGGGCATATTCCTCTGGGCGCTGCAATTCTGTGGTGCTGAAGAAAGATCATTTGTGTAAATGCTAAATAAAAGTGGTCCCAGTATACTTCCCTGCGGAACGCCACAGACTATGGGCAAGGGCTCTGACAATGTTGAATGGATTCGAACCACTTGTCGTCTATCATTAAGGTAGCTACCAAACCACTGGATAACTGGGTCTGAGGCGCCTACATCTCGCAACTTCAAAATTAGGGTTTCGTGGTTGACGCTGTCGAATGCCTTACTCATGTCTAAGAACACTACCGAAGTCAACATCTTCTGGTCTATCGCTTTAAGAATAGTGTCGGTTGTTTCTATGACAGATGTTTCGGTTGAGTGCCATTTTTTGTTGCCGCTTTGGGTCTTTGTTAACCTGTCGTTTAAATGCAAGTAAGAAGTGAATTGATTATGTACGACCTTTTCACACACTTTTGATAAAACTGGTAGAAGAGAAATTGGTCTGTTGTTATTTGCCAGTTTGTGGTTTCCACCTTTATGGAGAGGTGTCACTTCAGCTAATTTCCAAGCTGTAGGAAATTTGCATGTTTCAATAGAAGTGTTGATAATAGACGTAATTACTGGAAGAATCGGGTTTAGGCAGTCCTTCAAAACACGAACAGAAATCTTGTCGATCCCTGGGGCTTTGTTTGATGGCATTGATGATATTATGCGTTCAATCTCGCCACTGCTTACGGTATTCGAATGAAACTGCTCGCATGAAGGATATTGTCTTGGGACAAAATAATTTCGGTTGAGTGTTATGTTGCATTCATTAGCCAATGACTGGATTTTTTCAACGGAACTCTGGCCAACAGAAACGAAAAACCGATTAAACTCATCTGCAACAGTTTTGTTGTCCTTGCTGAAGATTCGCTGGGATTTGGATTTTCTAGGAATTATTTGGCGGATTGCTTTCCAAATATTGTTTGTATTGCCTGGGTTTCTTTGAATCTGTTCTGTGAAGAATTCTCGTTCATCAATTTTAATTTCTCTTTTAACCTCCTGTCTTAAGTTTCTGTAAGCCATCCAAGCCATAGGATCATTTCGTTTTCTTGCTTCTTTGCGCCAATCGTCTCTTGTTTTCATCAGCGCACGAATGTTATCAGTTACACATGGATTTGGCTTTCCGCGGACTTTAAAGGTTTCAATCGGAGCATGTTCATTGAGTATAGAAGAAAAAAGCAGATTGAATACGTGAAGCTTATCCTCGACCTCATCAAAAACATCAACTATTGACCACGGTGCTTTTGCAATATCATCATGAAATGTGTCGGCCTTGTAATGCTTGTAGCTTCTGGTAGTGATATATACAGGTTTAGAGTGCTCTTTCTTTAGTTTTAATGTAATGTAGACTAGGTCGTGGTCGCTGATCGAGCTTTCCAGAACCATAACATTGTGAACTTGCTTAGTATCTGAAGCTAGGATTACGTCCAAAATTGAGCTGGTGGTTTCCGTTACTCGTGTTGGCTTAGTTATAAGTTGTGAGAGATTGTAGGAGCGGCAAAAATTTAGTAAGGCTTTCGTCTCAGGATTGTCGTCTCTCTCAAGACGACAATTCATATCTCCAAGCAGGTAGATAGGCACATTATTGTATTGTCTTTGAAAAGCCTCTAAAGGGAAAGTCAATAAAGTATGTATGTATGTATGTATGTATGTATTCCTGGTTCTCTGGCTGAAGTTCTGTTTCAGCCATTAGTGGATGGCAATATTTCTATTAGTTCCAAGATTACTGGATAATCCAGGAGTGCTCCAGAAGGCACTTGGGTCCAAGGAGGAGGACTGGAGATTCCTTGTTTTCACAAAGTTTTTATGAAAAGTGGCCTTCCAGATTTAAAGAAGACATCGCAAGAAAAACTCTCTGCTCTCAAGCAAAATGCAGATGGAACAGCCTGAGTGCAGGACTGATCAAAGGACTGAAACATTTGAACAGTAAATATTTGTGATTTAATTTCATACTTACATAGAGGGGCTGTATGTGCTAGATACAGTATGATCAGAGTCAAATTATACAGTATTTAGTTCCCGTATGATATGAACTCTACTTTTCATTGTATTGTACACACGTTTGGTGCCTTTTTTGTTACAGTATGCTTTGGTAATAAATATGTGACGCCTGATCGCAGGTTAATACGTAACCTGAATGACCTTTTCATACATATCATTTAACGTGTCTTTGTGTAAAATGACTGCCCAATTACAAACATTTTTTAACCATCTGAAAGTAACGGCTACCCGAAAGTAATGGCTACCCTAAAGTAACGGCTACCTGAAAGTAGCGGCTCCTTGGGCCTGCTAAATCCGAAAGTAATGGGGGCCATTACTTTCGGAATTCTACAGTACTTGTCTCTGAAATAAAGTGTTATAATGCAGAATGTGTGACCCTGTCTTTGAGATATTGTCTCTTGGGTCTCATTAACATCAGTTTATGGATGCCATAAACTTAAACTTTATGTTCATTTGACAGTCTTTGAATCCTGCATGTAAAAGGAAGTTAAGTGTTAGAGAATGGTTTAAATTGGCCACTACATTCTGTACATTGTGGGTTTGACTGTTTTGTGTAAGATGTTCGATGCTATTCACAGCAACTACTATGCCAGATGTAGACTTCTTCGGAGTGGAATCATGCCCGGCTCTAGAAGAATATTGGAGGATTCTGTACTTTTCCAGGCTTTGTCTGTTGCCATACGACTTAACGCTACTCTCGCTTCTGTGGCCTTAAGTTCTACCAATTTGTTGAAATGGTAGTCCAGCTTCATCTAGAGCAGCGATTGTTGTAGATCTAACACAATGGTTTGTGTAGACTTTGCTCAAGCTTGCAGTGAGTGATATTTCCTTCATCATGTCACCCAGTTTATTCACTCCAATCGGTGAATTTTCAAACCAGAACTTGTCGCTAGAGAGAAAATTTCTCTTTGGTTTCTGAAACAATGCAGTTTGGTTAGGATTTAGGACGCTCAGAAGCATTTTGAAATGTTTTACAGGACAAAATGACATTCCAGTGCTGGACATTTTTGGAACACTTTCCTTGGCTTTATCTCCGAGACTGCCATGGTGGTTTTTTGTTTTTTCGCTGATAGATATCTCCACATACCCACCGTCGTTTGCATCTTTCTTAATCACAAAACTATCTAGTGTCAAGGATCAAAGATTTTCCCTTCCGTGGCAACAAAGGTGAAGGCTGATGTAGAACCAGTTCACGTGAAGTAAACTTATCGAAGTTTTGTCTTCGGGAGAGATAGATGGATCATGTTGAACTTTTGCAAAGCCTTGAGCTTTAAGGTGTTTTAGTTCAGCACTCAAGGATTTATTTGCAATTTTACATAGCGGATCTCATATGATAGAAATGCAGCTAAACTCTGGCAGTGTGTTTAAGAGGCGATCAATGGCTGCTCTGATGGACAAGTGTGCTGAAGCACTGTAATGCTCTGTCTGCAATTTCCTTTATTGGTAGAATTTATTTAACCTCTCAGAGAGAACTTCTGGTGAAAGACTTTCCAAAACCTCATTTGAGTATTTTTTGGATAACCAGTTTAAAAGACAAACGAAAAAAAAATATAATGACTTTATCCAAAGCTGGCAAAACCGTTGACAACATGCAAAAATATTTTAACTAGCTTAAATGAAAAGTTTAAAATTCGCAACCTTAGCTTTCAAAACAGATATTCCCCAAGCAGTTGCTTTCTTGGTGTTTTTAGGAATTGCATCATCAATAAGAGAATCATTGTCTGCATCTGACAAATCGTCAAACTTTGAGTCAGCTGAAGCCATGGTATAATGACAGTGGTGTGTTCAATTTACACCACGGCTATTACACCACAATAATGATGTCAAGGAGGTTGTTTCGTCACAACCCAGTATCACGTGGTACAAATCAGCCAATCAGAAAATTGGAATTCATACAGTGTATGAAAGTTGAATGATAGACAGCTTTAAATTACACAGTCAACCTTATAAACACATCTTTTCACATCATGATGATCATTTTTGACTTAGATTACTACTTTGCCAGAACCTGCAAACTAAACAACTTAGACTAAATCAGTCCAGGAGCAGTTTTTAATTTACAAATAAAAAATCCATCTCCATTTTCTCTGCTACGAAGCTTTGAACTGTGCAGCAAAACTCGCTGTATATATGTATCATATTGCATCATTATGATTGTTTGCTTAAAATGTGAAAACCTAAATTAAACACGAAAAGCACTCAAATGTAAAGATTCCTCTCTTAAAAGTGTAGTTGAAGCTACGACAATCACAGACGAATCGAGAAGTGTCGGGCTTCGGAGAGAAGTATTTTACGGAGAATGCGACCACAGAAGGTGATGAAAGTTCCGATTAATGCTCATTTATTTCTGCACAACGTATGTTGATTCTCGTAAACTGAAAATAATGATTATATAACTAAATAAACTAATGTGAACGTACAAAGGCAAAAACTACACTAACTATAACCGAAAATAAGGTATAAATAAAGAAACTAAAACGATTTTAAAGGTTAAACTTGCATGCTGAATTCATATTTGGAGGCAGAACTCGCTAGTTACATAACAACAATACTACAAGAAAAATACATGTTCCGCACGAAAAACGACAGAAAAATCTAACAAAATATGCAAGGAATAAATGCTGAACAATAATTTCTAAACAGCTAGGGACCAATACACTTGAAATAAATGCACAAAATCCTAGCATTTGCCACGCTGGAATGCTCCTAACCTAAACACATGGTCCCTAGAGAAACTTACTAAAAGCTTAATAATCGATGAAAAGCGAACCTAATGGAATATAACTAAAATAAACAAAACAGTAAAACACTTACATATCTTTTCCGTGCAGTAATGCCTCTAGCTGGCTTATAAAGGTCCTTAAAATTCGAAGATGATTCCTACAACAACATAACACCGACGATCCTCTAACAGAAGTGCGACAACTAAGCAAGAACGTGACATGTCCCAAGAGTCATAGCGCGGCGAAATAGATAAATGAAAGAAAAACAAAAGAAACATCGGAAATGAAAGAAAAACTAAATACAAAACCGTAACAAAAAGTACAAGTCTTCTTACTCTGCCTTTTCATCGGGGCTGCCACATTGGATGATGATGGGGGACTGGGGCCGAAAAAGCGTTATGGTTTTAAACAGTAGAGAGAGAGATTTGGAAGAAGAGAAAATTATGAGTGCATTAAATCTATAAGATAAATATAAATGGGAGAAATGTGGGCCATAAATGTTAAATTAAATGTATTTTTCTTTTACAGATATATCCATGACAGCCACATTTTAAATTTTCTACAGAAGTATTTAAAAATACATTTTGCTTGATTTGTGACTGAATTGTATACTTAAAAGTAGTATAATATTATGTGACCTTAGATGGGAAATTGTGCACTACACCTTATCCGTTAAATGGATAAAAGCATTTATCATCCATTTGTGATCTGTAATCGGTTTAAATGTTTCATGAAAACTGTTGCAAGCATTAGGGGAAGCATTTAACGTTATGATTGAACCATTCGAACGGCTTTTGCAACCGTTCATAAATTTTGCATCCGTCAAAATGGAAAGAGTTATCCATAAATAACATCTGAGCAACCATTAAAATGGGAAAAGTGATCCGTTAAAGAAATCTAAGCACCTGTTAAAACAAGAAAAGCAATCTGTTGAAAAATTTAAGCATTCATTTAGACAGCAAAAGCAATCCGTAAAGAAATCTTTGAATTCATGTTAATGAGAAGCGTATCCCGTATCCGTTTAGAAAGTCTTGGAACCATTATAAAAACGCCTTAACAAACATTTTAAGCTTACTCTTAAAATGACCAAACACAATGTTGACCAGAAGCTACAGAGTTCGGAAGACAGACAGAACAGAATGGTAAAACAATTTGTTGAACCGAACAGAAAGCCGTGGTATGCATGTGTCCAAAATCCCTAGTTGGCGTTACGCATTGCATTACACATAGAGTGTCTGGTCACGTGTTTAGCTTCAAGCTAATTGACAGATGAGTCATGTGCTAGAGAGAGAGAATGTTCCAGATGTTGATTGTTGAATGTGAGAGAAAGTAAGAATGTTCAGGATGATTGTTTACCTTGATAGTTCAAGATTGTACTGAGATTGTGAAGTTATACAGTCCTCAGACGGAAGGAAATAAAGATTGTGAAGCGCACAGAGGTGTAAAGTTCATTCAAACATGGCATCAGGAATCCCTCGGCAAAGCAAGGAGAAAGTAAGACTTCCCAAACTTGAAGTAAGGAAATTCAACGGGAATTGAAGAAATGGCAAGAATTCTTGGACGCCTTCGAAAGCACCATCAACCAAAATGAAAGCATTGCAGCTGTAGACAAATTCGCCTATTTGGGAAGCTTAGTCACTGACCAGCCATATCAACCATTGCAGGATTCTCCTTGACAGCAGTGAACTATGCGGCCGCTGTTGATGTTTTGAAGAAAAAGTATGCAAAGGAAACTGCCGTACAGACTAGATTTTAACTTTTTTTTTAACTTTAGGAAACTATACGACAGCAGCAGCGCTCATTTTAGAGGTCTCAAGGTGCTCGAAGTAGACCAAACTAACTTCGTAGCAGTGGTAGTTCCCGCTGTTTTACAAAAGTTGCCTGAAGCATCTCACCTGACCACAAGGGAAGCTGACGTTCTGAACTGGACAATGAAGGAGTTGTTGAGCGCATTTTTATAGGAGTTAGAACAGAGGAAAGACCATTACTATGCAATGTCCTTGGGTGGAAGTATGCAGAACAGGAAGGACTGCAAGACATTTTATTCAAAGCAGGAAGTCGAGAACAGTGCAGTTTGCCTTGGGAGACAGGCACCAGCGAACTGTAAGAAAGTGAGCGATGTGAATGTACATAACAACATTTCAGTTAAGTACGGTAGATGTTTCAAATGTTTGCAAAGGGGACACCAAGCTCGAGATTGCAAGTCGATTGAATTGTGTAACAAGTGTGGGAAGTCCCACCACATTTCAATTTGTGATAAGCAGGATAAGCCAGCAGTCAGCGAATGAAGATTTGGAGGTTCATTTTGGTTTATACAGTGTCGGATAAATTTGCGCTCACTGGCAAACTTGTAATAAGAACAGATCGTCCATACATACAAATTTAGATATACAATTAAGCAAGTTGCACACGCAGTAGCTAAAGGGTCTACATAAAATTTGCGGATTGGTAGCGCAGTTGTACTTTTGCCAGTCTTGAAGTGAATTGAATGAGCATTGTATGAGCACTGAAATATACAGTTTACTGTAGTGATAATGAAGTCAGCGTACAATTCATGATTTGCAGTTTTCAGTTTTTTATGAAGTTTTGGAAATGTGCTGTTTTATATTTTCTGTCAACGAAAGACTGGTTTTGATTAAACAAGCGATAATCGTTTTGTGAGGGTAAAGACAATACGAATGTTCATTGATGACAAGTATACGGTTCACAACAAATTAATTTTCTGCGAGGTAATTGGCGTTGCCAAATATCTTTAAAGATAATAAGGTGTCGTTTTCAGAGAGAAGCTTGTACTTTTCGGCTTTCCTTTGCAGTTTGTAGGATCAGCAGACTACTTTTAATTTCAGGTTTTAAACGAAGCTTTGGGGTGGATTTTGGTTTATGCAGTTTCGGATAAATTTGTGCTCACAGGCAAACTCATAATAACATATCTGCGATACATACAAGTTTAGATGGACAAGTGGGTTGCACATGTGATATGACAAGTCAAGAGAAAATGATTTTCTCTTGGACAAGTATATGGTTAACACAACAAATTAATTTCCGGTGAGGTAATTAGCTCTGCCAAATATCTTTAAAGATAATAAGGTGTTGATTTCAGAGAGAGGAACTTTTCAGCGGAGTGCTTTTTATTTGGGTTGGTACATTCTCCGGACCCCTAGCACATGGACTAACAAGATGGACCTGGTACGTGAACTACTTGAACGAACCACCAATGGACTACCCTAAATGTAAACCCCTAAAATTTCTAACCCAAAAGTTTAAGAATCAGTTTGTCTGCTCATGTTCCAATCTTCTAGGAACAATTTTTAAACGTCATCGCTTCTGCATGCATTGCGTGCCATTTATTTCCACATGCAGACTTGCACAACAGTTTTGACTCCCACTGAATGAAGTAGACTTGGTGTGTGTCTACCTACAACTACTGCACTGTTCAAAAAGTGAACCAAAAAAGCAATTTCCTGATTCACTGAATCATTTACAACAGATCATAATTGCATACTGCATGACTGGAGTTTCATCTACATATAAGAAGTTTATTACTTTTACTTGTTGAAAATTAATAAAAAGTGTCAGTTTAAGTTGTCACGTGGAAGTTACACGTAGATAAGGTGTTCATTGTGCATTAAAACGTTTGCTAGGAAAAAGGATTAGATTCTACTGCTGTTTGTTCAGTCGTTCCGACTGTGACTTTCAAGATACTTTTTAGTTTTATCTTCACAATGGCTAGTTTGCATTTTTCCTGTTATTTGTTACAACTGTTTTATACACTTGCCTGGGTGTCGGGCAGCTTCTGATGAGTTCATCTGTCTCGGGACCCGCTGGACCAGGGCTGCTGGAAGTAGGATGCTGTGATGGAGCATTCTGGATGACTGGACTGATTGGTTGTAGGACCTCAGGCAGTCTACTAAAAACCTCTGTGTCGATTGTATACAAATCTGCACACTCATCAATGAACCCGCTTGCTGATGCCGAAGTTTCGTTAAGCTGTAGAAAGAGAGAAAAGAAAAAGACAGAAAATTTCATTCTCCAACAGAAGGGCCTGGTTCATGCGTGTGAACAGAACTACTTCATCATTTGTGCCAATTTACACGTATACTATAGGTGACTGATACTTAAGAAATAGAAAACATGTACCGTGTTTCTATCAAGTTTTAGATTATTCGCTCTCGATTTTAAATGCACGGTAGTTGACTTGGACTGCGCCCTCGTCAGCTATCATGTGATAGAAATCTTGAGCTCATAATCTAATTGTTTAATAGAAACACGAGTGGAAGTTTGGGAGAACGAAGCACAAGCTGTTAACGTAATGATGGCGCGAGCAAAGAGAATTTACATTTTGTTAATCAAAGTTAACAAGTTGTTTTCCTTTTTTGTCGTGGTGTTTTCTAAAAGAAATAGAAACATGTTCTCCGTGTTTCTATTGAGTTATAGAAACACTCATGAAAGTTTGGGAGAGCTTGGAAAAGCTGTGGAAACACTCGCCTGCGGCTCATGTTCCCACAGCTTTTGTCTTTCTCCCAAACTTCCACTTGTGTTTCTGTAACTCCATAGAGACACGGTACACGACTGTTTTCTATTTCTTAAATAAAGGAGAGTTACTCTGACCGCATCAGCAGTGATCATGACTACTAATTGATGCTTACATTTTCGAAAGGAGTGTGTTCTGTGCTGATTGGAGCTGCTTCTAGCCGATCCAGACACTCCTTGATTCGCTCCAATGCAGCAGTCATTTTGCCCACCATAAACACAATGGCATGTACTTTTTCCATGCCTGCAAGTTAGAATGACAAGATCATTAAACCGATAATTATGGGGGATCAGAAGTGTTGTCCTTTTGTAATCTTCCAAGAGAATCAAACTTTCTGCTAATTTTTCGCTTGTCCTGTGTAGGTGAATGAGTGAAAAACTTAGTTGACTATAAACAAGCATTAATAGTGGTTGATAGGGCACCGTCGTGCCAGGAAATGAAAAGGGTTAGAGAAATGAGGCTAACTTGCAGTGTTCAACTAAGGGAAGGGAGGTTTAAAAAGTAGAAGAAAAAGAAAAAGTTGAACCTGTTCACCCTCCTCACTGTAAATTATACAGTAACAAAAAGCAAAGTTTGCACTCACCTTGAGAAAATTCTCACTCATAAGTTGTTGTCTCTCTGCTGCAACATGACTGACCTCTTCCACTTGTTTTGTCAGCATGTCATACGCTCAGTTCTTTTCGGCCAGTTGGATTTTCAACCGGCTGACTTTGTCCATCTCCGAAGGTTTTGATGACACTTGTGTTGCGCTGTTCCTTGTTTTTTGGAGCCTGTGTGCTGGCTGCTATGTCCTTGGTCATTCTCAGACTTGCTTCAGCAGGGCTGGCGGCAGTAGATGGTGTGAGGACTAGATAAGAAATTACAGCAAGAACTCCTTCTCTCCAACATTTTTGACGTGGGTGACAGCTTGAATGTTTTCCAGGATAACTAGGTCAAGTTCCCTGGTTGAAAGTTCCAGGCAGCTATTCAAGTTTGACGTAGCAGCTTCCTCTGTGAATTGTGATGAACAGGTACCATCCTTTGGACTTTGGGAGCATTTGCAGCCATCTTTGAGAAATTCTTTAACTTTTTCAACCAATTGCGTTTCCCTTTCTGACCGTTCGATACCAAATTCTTCCTCCGACATCGTGTTTGAGCTTTTCAAGTTTCTTGTCAGATAAAACAAGCTACAAGCAATGGTTGCTATAACGACACATCACGCAGAGAGCCCTGGGGATGAGTGGTTTTACATGCGTTTGCTTGAAGTTGAAAATTTTATACTTTCATGGTACTTTTGGATGCCAAAAGAAAAAAAAATGCAATGAATTAATGTAAATCTTACTGCTGTGTTGATTGAGGATTCAAAAGTCAAGAATTTTCCCAGTTAACAATGGTAACTTGTTTATGTCCGAGATCTTTCGCCATGTTCAACAGATCTACGCGGACAAGGACAGGCTGCACGGCATCAGTTTATTTGGTTCACAGGCAAGTTCAAGTAAAATTAATAACCAGGTAGCTGTTTGGGTTTCAGTGAGCTTATGAAAACAATTTTGTGTGGTAGATAAGTTGTACAGCTTGCTTGCTTCCTTGCTTTCATGTTGGAATAAATCTCTCCGCAGCAGAAGTCATGCGTTGAAGGTGCATGAATCATCTAAAGAAACGTTTCAGTTAAAGTAATACAGAGTGATTACTTTGCGTTGATTAATTTTCTTACTTGTTCAAAACGCCTTCGAAGGAAATGAGAACAGATTTAACGTTGCAAACATTTTCAAAGTAAATTCTAAGCACTTTTCCTAACGCTCTGAATGTTCAGAAGGAAAATTCAAATGACTTTTCTTAACAGATTGAACGACCTGAATTAATGTCTTTAATGGTTTTCCTAATGGTCTAACGGCAGGGCAAGTAATGCCAACTATTTCTCAGGCCGTTTTAACAGTTTTCTAACGATTTACAAATGCTTTGAGCCGTTAAACGTAAAAGTGTTAGTGTACATTTTCCCAAGGAAGGTCACATTTGTTATTTCTCTGTCACATCTAAATTGTTTTAATGAAGTGAGGCTCTCGCAGAACAGCAAATGTCTGCATCAGAAGGCAGATTAGAGTTTAGCGACGTCAATTCAGGCCCTGTCCACACGTATCCGGATATTTTCGAAAACGGAGATTTTTTCTCCGTTTTAGCCTTCCGTCCACACGTATATGGCGTTTTCGATCACTGAAAACGGAGGTTTTTGAAAACGCTCTCCAGAGTGGAGATTTTTGAAAACGGAGATTTATCGTATTCGTGTGGACGGGCGAAATGGAGGTTTTCGGATACGATGACGTCATACTTAAGATCCAGTTCTTCCTGTGCAAAGTTTGCATCTTTAAAACCAATATGGCATCCACTAAAGCTTTCCTCGTTTCATTGTTGCTTGGGCTTGTTTCAAGCCTAATAGCATACTTACAATTACAGGTCGCCTATATAGATCTGCAAGCTGACTATACAAGGAGGCAACTCGGTATAATCAGGCTACTTTCGCTGTCTGTCGAAAATGGCGGCTGTTAAATGGCTCAGAGGATGGCCAGCTAGACCACGAAGGTTCTGGATCAGACCCGGGCGAACAAGTGCGTGGTGGGACAACTTTGTTAACGAAAGTGTTGTACCAGAAGAGTGGAGGGAGAACTTTAGAATGAGCAGAGACTCTCTGTACTCATTGGCAGAAGAGCTGAGACCTCATATCGAAGGAAAAGACACAGTTATGAGAACAACAGTCGATGTCATGAAACAAGTGGCAATCACCCTTTATTACTTGAGTGACAAAGGTTGAATACGCAAGACAGCTAATGCTTTCAGGAATTCCCATCAAGTTGTATCCAAAATTGTCCGAAAAGTGTGCAAAGCGATTACCGTTCATCTCGGAAGAAAGTATATCAAGCTTCCATTCACTGAAGAGGAGGTTCGTGATTTGGTTCAAAACTTTCACAAGACTTATGGCTTCCCTTGATGTCTGGGTGCCATAGACGGAACACATATTGAAATAAAGAAGCCCTCTGCAAACTACACTGACTACATAAATCGCAAGAGTTGCTTCAGCCTTGATGTACAAGCAACATGTGACTATAAATATCGTTTTCTGGATGTTTTGGTAGAGTGGCCCGGCAGTGTCCATGATGCTAGAGTGTTTTCAAATTCTAGCTTAAATAAATTCCTTTAAAATGGGAAAATACCTCCATGCAAATGCAAGTTACTGCCTGATGAGGATCCTGTTCCTGTTTTTCTGTTAGGGGATCCTGCATACTCCCTCATGCCTTACCTTACAAAAGAGTACTCAAATGGTGGATCCACTGTGCAGGAACAATACTTTGGCATGACCCTCTGCCAATCAGGGATGGTAATTGAGTGCTCCTTTGGCCGCCTGAAAGCTAGATTTGGTGCTTTAAAAAGAGCTATGGATATAAATTTGGATGAGCTGCCTTACATCATTTATGCCTGCTTTGTGTTACACAATTTCTGTGAGCTAAAGAATGAGAGAATTGGGGAAGAAAAGCTTACAGCTGCCATAGATTACGACAAACACTTTCAACCAGCCGTGGCCCCAAATAACTTCTCAACAGACTGTAATGAGAAAGAAGGAAAGAAAATAAGGAGGGTACTCACTAAATATCTTGATCCCTAAAGGTTGCTCCTTGGGAAATGTTGCACCAAGAAAAATGGGACTTGTCTGAAATTATAGTGTAGCAGGGGTAGAAAATTTCTTTACATTTTTGAGGGGGGGTCATGAAAAAGTATAAGGCAGAAAAAGGGAAGGTCACGCAAATTTGGTCTTCATAACAATCATCATATTTAATAGTGTTATAGACCAAGCCCATTGGGAAGGTCAGGAAATTTAATTTCTAATGCTAGGGAGGATCACAATTTTCAATTGTCAGTTGAAACTCTCAACCCCCTTCCCACTTAATTTCTGACAAGTCCCTAAACTTAGCATTTTTGTAAAAACTCACACAGTTTTTGTTTGGGAAACATTTAAACCCATGCTGGCATTTCTGTTTCTGCTTCGATTACATAATTTGATCAGCTCTATTACCATGGACCCTGTTTGCCAAAGAAATGATATGCCTAATATTTGTTTCACGACTTTAGAGAATGCAGTGTGGGTAGTTAACAAGATACTGTAAGCTTTCTTCCTTTTTCCTTTAGGAGTGGGGGATGCTAACCCACACAATTTTAATCTCACACGATGACTAGAAATTAAATTATTAAAAATTAAAACAATTCCAATTCCAAAAACCAATTGATCCTCAATCCCCTGCATTTTAGTTGCAAATTCAGGCTAAAATGTAGAACACAGAAGAAAACACAGTTCATGGTATTCCTATTAGTTTGAGGTGAGTTTAAAATTATTAAAGTATACTATTATTGAATCTTACTATCATTATAATCACCTAACATATGCCTAACATTATAAAATAAAATTTGTTTACCATTATGACAACAGAAACTTTTTTTAACTCCCTCACCCTGTTTACTTGTTCTGTGTGTGAGGACATTTTACATAGTCCCAAAATACCTGCAACTGAAATATCATTATCACCCCCAAAAATCATTATAGTACCCTCTAGATAAATTGTAAATGTTTCCTGTTTATATATTTGTTATCTAAACTATAACTTCTGAATCTTAGAAGTTTTTGAAATACTATTTTTATGTATTTCTTATTTGATTAAAATTATCTCAGCAACCATGATAATACTAATGAAAAATCGTAATAAATTATTCATTTTATCCACGTTCCTTGCTATGCAAGCAAGCTTCCTGTGGGACCCTGTTACTTCACTCAAAATCTCTTGAAATAATCTAAAAATTGTAGAATATGTGAAGTATATAAAGACTGATTGAATGAGAACTTCAGTTCAAAATAATTTATTTGCATTTAGAATTCTAAACTTGAATCATTTATATTATATTCTTTATGTAATCATAATTTTGTAGTTTTGATTATAAAATAATTAATTGCATTAATAGCAAACAGTAACAATGTATTATTTTCAGACTGACTTTGTGTCCCAACCATATTACTGGTTCCATATTGTAAAGTAACATTCAAACAATAAACCTACTGTATCTACAAATCCAGTTGGGGTGGTGTTGTAGTGGGTTACACGTGATTAACCTGAATCATCTTTTGGATTTATTGTAAATTAAAAGTTGTGATCATCATTAGAAAACAGTGATTGTGTGTATGAGAATTGCTCAGTGCTCGTGCTGGGTCCTGAGTTTCTGGGATGTGTTGGTATATTGTTATGGTACCCCATGTTCTGATAACTGGCCTGTGGTGTTGGAAAATGTGGAGGGGCATGCGGAGGCATAGTACTTGACTGAAGCATCATTTGCCTGAGCATTGTAAAGCCCTCTGCAATGGAGCCAGTTAGACTTTCCATGCTTGTGGTTAGCCTACCCATGTGATCTGAATACTCTTTATCCATGTTGTTCATTTTTCCCAGTAACTGTTTTTTTATTTCAATTTCTTCCTGTGCGAAATTTAAAAGCTGGTGATCAACAGAAAGCTTCCTCTTAAGTTTATCTTGTTTGTAGCCTTTTAGCCTTGTGTTTAGCAAATCTCTCCTCTCCTTTATTATTCCGGATCCCTGGGTTTCTTCACCTTGACTTGCTTCTGTTTCTGTCTTCTCCTGATCCTGGCTAGGGCTCTCACTCTGTTCAGCTTCATTATCAAAGCTACTAGTCAATTCTGAACTAGCAGGACTGTTACTGTCAGCTTCTATCTCCTCTGGAATCTCTGTAGACTCTATTCCAGAGGCTATGGTAGTAGTGGCAGGAGAGCCACCCCATATTTCTTTGCAAGATTCAAAGTAAAGGAGGACAACCCGCCCATGCCCACTCTTCCTACCACTGGCCACTGCCAAGCGAAATTTTTGCCGTATTGCCTTCAGTTTTGTTGTAAGAATCACCTTGGTTATCTCCTCCTCTTTGTGAGGGTAATCCTTCTCCATCGCCTTAGCGTTTTCGGGAGAAGGGTGTTGTTCTAGGAAGAGATCTAAAATGTCCGAGTGTTTCGTTTGACACGACTCCCAATCGATATTTTTGGCTGTCTGGTTGACTTTGTATTCGAGTGTTACCCTCAATAACAGCTCCACCTCGTCATCTGTCCACACGAATGACTCTACTTTCCCCTTGCCTTTTGATTTTGATTTGGTGGTGGCTTTTTGACCAGACTTTGACGACATTTTGAAAGAGTTTAAAGCAGATAAAACAGGTTACAACCCATGCAACGCGATGAGAAACAAACAAAGATGGCGCCAAGAAATAAATTTCGCAGGCTCCAGTCTCTTCCACAGTGCATGCTCTATTGGTTACAGCGCATGCTCTATAGAGAGAGCTAGCGTATTTACCTGGCTTTAGCGTATTCATGTGGACAGGTGAATACGATTTGAAAATGCTATGTGTGGACGTGTATTTTTTGAAAACAGAGAAAAAATCTCTGTTTTCAAAAATATGCGGATACATGTGGACAGGGCCTCAGTCGATTCTGAATCGAGTTCATATCCAGAGTATGAGATCGAACGAGAAAGCAACATCTCGTCCACAGATTTGTCAACTAGTGATGGTGAGGAAGATGCAGCAGCATTTGCTGAAAAACCACTCGCTGATGCAGAATGGATGGCAGAGTATGAAAGGGAGAGGAAAGCTGACAAAGAAATGGAGAAAACTTTGAGGAATCGATTAGAAGGCACTGTAACAGTTACCGAGTGGTAATATGCTCTTACGAAGTTGTGTTTAGCTGTGTTTGCGTACGCATTATGCAAGCTTATAAGCAAGCTGAATTTCACTCTCAAGTTATGCTCCACTATTCTAGGTTTTTATTTTCAACAATTCAAGTTTATCGATATTCAACTCATGGCAAGAGCATGGGAAACGTAGCTTATAATGGACAATGATACAATTCTTTAGATATGTTACGTCATTTCATGCACAGGTGCGAGTGTGGAAAATACAATGGATTCGAAGGGAAATAATAAATACGCAAAAAACGCTGTAAAAGGGTGTTCCGTCAACCATGGAATGCGCTGATGTTGCCGCTTTCGTTTTTGCTACGTGACATAAGATCGTGTTTACTTTGCAAGTTTATTTCACCAGAAGCGAGGGTCATAAATTTACGTGCAATTTTGTGAGTATTTTTTGTGGGTTTCGGCAAATGAAGCGAATTCTTTGGCTGTTTCATTGCAGCGAGTTAAGAGATTTGAAGAAAAATTAAGTATTTGCTGAGGTAAACAAGAGCTTGCCAGAATTGCAACGTTTATGTCAGTGCTAGGAGAAAAAACACAACCGTTCTAAAATTAGCCGTGGATAGTGCAAACCCTCTGATTGTGTGACTTGCATGACTACTTCAAAGCACAAACAAATTAAATATTGACATTTCAGGGAGAAAGCTGTTTATGAAAAGCGTTATTAATAGTATGACACTCGTTTCCTTTTGTATTATTCATGGGCACATCCTCAGCGAACTTCCAGATTAAGACCATTACGTCATCATAGATTGCACAAAGGCCAAGAGTGATGGTGCAATAAGTCATAACACAGTTTGTGTTGATCAAGTGATGTGTTTACAGTAATCAGTAAATCATCAAGGACTGCTTTGGAATGAGCTCTGCGTTGTGACTGTAGTATTGACAAACCAGTTAAATTTTAAAAGCGTGGTTATAAGATTTGAAAGATCTTGTTGCCATTTTGTTTAATGAGTGATCTGCAGTTTACCAGAGGTATAAATTTACCCTTTACGTCTAGTAGATACCGAACAAGATAGAACATGTCATAGAGAACAGGATGTCTGTCAGTGGCAGCCCCCTGTACATTGATGGTCATACCCCCCACTTTCGAAGTCCAAAGGCTAACCTGGCTCATCTTAATACAAAATTTGATTTTTCCAACAGATACAAAACTAATTCCAGATCAACACTATTTCCACACTGATACTGTGACAAATCAGCATTTCATATTCTTGGCGGCCATCATATTAAAACAATTTATAGAAATGTCGCACACTTACTTCCGTCTGCTTCTCGTTTGTTAACAGATCGGACCACATGTTGTTAAAAGATGCTAAAAGACTGCCAGAAACTCACCACAATAGCTTGTTGTTATTGTGCTACTCACCAGTCTTCTTAGAGCAATTTGATCTAGACAACAACCACGCTCTCACCAGGGCCAGGTTCAACAAAAGATTGTAACTTAGCCTATGAGCAGGCTCTCATGCTTGGGCTGGGGGCATCAGCGGCAAAACCGCATGAAGGCATTTGCTCACATGCCAATGCAGAAGAACACTAGACACTTATTTAGCCTGCTTATGCACTAGAGACAGATACTAGAGCCTGCTCAGAGGCTATGAGTAACTCTATCTACCCGAAAAATCACTAACCCTGACTGGATAGTGATTTACCCAATGGATAGCTTTATCCAGCTTTTGAACAATAGGGTCAGATGTAGCTAAGGGTTGTTCAGAACTAGTCAAAAATTTTTTAGCAATTACAGTTTGTGGCTGAAGTAAAGCCAAGAAAAGAAATAACAGCAAAATAGTTTTTTCCATATTTATTTATTAGACTTTGCTGAAGTGTATTATTTCTATCATCATTCATAATATCTGGATTCCAGATTCTAGTTTCCGATTCCGGTTTCCGGATTCAGTGTTTTAGGGTTGCCCTTAATGATGTACGTGCATGTTAATCTTGAATAATCTGAAATTTCAGAGAGTTTAAAAATATAATATTATATCTGTGATGGTTCTGAGGTGGAGGGCTGTTACATGTGCACGTAAATGTCTCATGCATGGTTTTTCACTTGTTATGATTTAGCTGCCAATAGTTTCTGTATTTGTTGGTGTGCAACCATCTACACCAATATTTCAACGTAATAATGTACAGTGTATATTAATTAACCAAATTATGCTGTTTTTAGTTGACCAATGCTGCTTCATAGTAATGTGATGTTGAAGTGAACAAATTTACAGACATGCCCAGTGTCAACTTGTCAAATATATGAACTGGCCAGACAGTCTAGATTACAAAATTTTCTGAAAGTTGGAATTGCCAGGTAAGATATTTCTTAAACATTATTTTGTAATTAATGATTTCTCAGACATTGTCTTCAAGAAAAGATTCGTACCCCACATGGAAGTTTTTTCTCTATTAGAGCTCTCTCTTCCTGATACTTTAATTTGGAATTTCTAAAGACTGGCCATGAATGGGCGTTGGGTGTGAATATCTTCTGGAACTGCACATTCAGATTTAGTACGCAATAACATCAGTATTTATCCTGACGAACTCTGATTTTCTTTGGGAGCTGAACTCATGCAGTTGTACAGTTATATGTACAACCAAACAGCCTGGATGGCCCTTTGATTGGGACTGTGCACATTTTTGTAACTTGCAATGTTCCAGTTTCTTGTTTAAAGCAAATTACATTTGCTCTCAAAAGCAAGTCGGCAAGTTCATAACAGTTATTAAGTTTTCTTTGCATCTCAGGCCAGACCCTGCCACTGAAAGTTGGTAATGTCGCACACGCTTTTAACTCGTTTCGGATCTTCCCCTCACAGAAATTTATTCCATCCAGTTGTAGATCGAAACACAGTAACTGAAAATAGCAAAATTACAAACACAAGAATAAACATAAAATAACTAACGACCAAACATGAAGAATGCAGAAAAGCGGCAAAGCGAAATAAATGAAGAAACTTACAAGACGAATGTGACCAACTAAAGATGAACTGAAAAGTTGTAACAAATCCAAAGACGTTCACGTAACCCAATGATGCTACTAAAATAAATTACATGCGAACCGAACTTATAGAGTATGCAAATGAACATAACATATACAAAAGGTCACAAAACAAAGGAAACTAATTACGCGAAACTCAGCACCAAACGTGAAGCTAAAAGTACAAACAAATCTCACAAATTCTGGCGCCTATATTCCGGCCCCTTAAATACGAAGGTGTAAACCTTGCATTTACCAACGAAATAAACAGGCCCAGAATTACTTAAGTAATTAAAACGTAAAGCGGTAGTCACTTAAATTCTAGACACCTTAAAATAACAACAAAGAATACTGCTATAAAATGTCTTTTTGAGTGTTTCCCTTGAAGGCAAGTCACATGATCTTTGGCAGTCGTGCAAACAACTCAGTCACTCCAAGCTGTTCAATTGACTCTTGTAGGCCGGCTTCCTGATAGCGTGTTTCTAAGACAGATTCTCTAAAGTTGCTCTAAACTTGCTCCAATAAACAAAGTTTGCTGATTGCATGTTCCAGCATCGACTTCTTTGTTATGACCTTGACACATCGAACAAAACCGCTGCTATCAGGGTAAACCTCACCGACTCAACCAATCGGCCATAAATTCCTAGGCAACTGCTCATCCACAATAATAACGGTGTCTCCTACTGAGAGATTTCTCCTTAGGCGTAACCACTTTTGGCACTCCTGCAACAATGGAAGGTACTCTCTTTTCCATCTATACCAGAAGATGTTAACCAAATATTGAACTTGCAGCCACCTTCACCTTGAATACAACTGATTTCTTTTGAAAACACCTGGTGGAAGAGAAGCTTCCTGATGTAATAACAATAGATGATTCTGTGTTAAGGGCTCCAAATCTTTCGGGTCATCAGAGATTGCAGTTAAAGGTCTGCCATTGATGATGCTCTCAGCTTCACACATTAGAGTTTGAAGGCTCTCATCGTTGAACGTTTGCTCTTTAACTAGGCTTCCCAGGATCTTTTGAGTGGATCTTATCATTCTTTCCCAAGCGCTGCCATGATGGGAGGCCGCCGGTGGATTGAAATACCATTGGATGCCTTTCTGTAAGAGCTCTTCATGGATCTTGGCTTGGGTTCCAGCCTTCAATGATGACTCGTAGCTCCTTTTCAGCCCCTGTGAAATTTGTTCCATTGTACGAACGTATCTCTTTCACTTGACCTCTTTGGGCAATGAAGCGTCTAAGTGCCAGGATGAAGGAATCTGTGTCCAGTGTATATGAAATCTCCAGGTGAACAGCTCTGACAGCCAAACAAGTAAAGATAGCTCCATAGCATTTAACCATGCTTCTCTTTTGACAAACAAGAAAGGGACCAAAATAGTCTATTCCCACACAAGTGAAGGGGGTTGATCTGAGGTCACTCGAGGGTGTGGCAAATTGGCCATCTTTTGCCCTCCAAAAGTGCCCTGATGCCGTCTACAACCAAGGCAAGATGCAAGTACACTTCGCATGGTGAGATTGGCACGGATGAGCCAAAAACTTTCTCTCAAGATGGACAGAACATATTCTCTGCTAGAGTGACCACTCTTCTGGTGAAAGTGCTGGATCAGAAGCCGGGCAAGAGGAGAATCTTTGCCAATAATTATCTGGTGCTTTGAGTCATCATGCAGAGGTGCTCTACTTAGATGTCCACCAACATGAAGAAGACCGTTCACCAAGATCAGGTCCAATTTCAAGGACGCCTGACTTCTTCACACAGTCCCCTTTCTCGATGGCTCTTCTCTCTTCTGCAAAGGCACGACTCTGATCAAACATGATTACTCTCTCTGCATCATTTATCTCTGAACAGGTCAAAGGTTCCAAACTGGCTGTCTGGGAGCTTCTGTCAAAGGTGTCTTGTGTAGACTTACATTTCCTGGTAATAAATCTCCTTTGGCACTGAAGACAAAGCGCAATGAACTTCAACAACTTGAGCTAGGATGAGAACTGCTGGACCATACAAATGACATTGGACTGAATCTAACTCCGACGTGCGCCGACAACAAAGGATTTTGACTCTCGTTTCACTTCCGGGTCATCACCAGACAGCTCTGTACTGTGTTTTGGTAGGTTAACCCATTCGGAAGGAGGCTTTAAAAGGAAGTCCGGACCCTTTATCCAACGGTCATTTCGAATGAATGCATCTGCAGAAGTTCCTTGTGAGGCATCGTCAGCTGGATTAGACTTGGATTCTATGTATCTCCATTGTGAAGGACTTGAGTCTTCTCTAATGATAGCAACCCAGTTAGTGACATAAGTGTGGAAGTGTTCGGACTCATTCGCAATGTAGCACAGGACAGTCATGCTGTCAGTCCAGAAGGTGATTTTATCTATTGGAATTTCCAGCTCATTCTTCAACAACTTGTTTAAACGAACTGACACAGTTGCGGCTGCTGATTCCAATCTTGGAATACTCATCTGCTTCAAAGGGGTGAGGCTGGATTTTCCAACTAGAAAGGAGCAATGAGCCTGACCATCTGAATTAACTTCCCTAAGATATGAGACAGCTCCATAAGTGCACTGGGAAGCATTGCAGAAGTGATGAATTTCAGTGGTTACTACTTCTCCTAGATCGGCACCCTTAACATCTGTTGACTGAGAGCTGAGAAAGCTTTGGCAGATCAGCAAGCCACGCCTGCCAATGGGATAAGTTTAAACACGGAATCTCATCATCCCAACCAAGGCCTTTTCTGCATAAGTCCTGAAGGAAAAGCTTTGCTGGGAGAACGAAAGGTACAGCCATGCCAAGCAGATCGTAGACTGAACTAATGACCGAGAGAATCCCACGTCTGGTACAAGGTTTCTCCTTGATGTTCACTTTGAAACTGAATGCCTCTGTCTCGACAAAACGTGACATGCCCAAAGCTCTCTCTGTGGGAAGCGTATCGTATTCAAGATTAAGCTCCTTCACGTCCTTGACTCTTTCTTCCTGTGGAATGGACTCTATGACTTGTTGATCATTGCTTGCCCATTTGGTCAAATTGAATCGGCCAATCAGCATAAGTTTATGTAGATCAGCCACATGCTTGACTGCTGCAGAACTCGAGGATAAGGACTTAAGGCAATCGTCAACATAGAAATTCCTTGGGATCGTATTAGCAACATCGGGTGAGAATTCGTGCTTGTGGTCTTCCGCATTCCGTCGCATAGCAAAATTGGAATAACTTGGCAATGAAACTGCGCCAAAAAGATGAACAGTCATTCGGTACTCTTCCAGCTTCTTGGTGAAGTCTCCTTTGGGCCACCAAAGGAATCGCAAGAGATCTCTATCTTGTTGTGGAATGCACACCTGGTGAAACATTGATTGAATGTCAGCCATTACTGCAACTGGATCCTGGCAAAAACGAATCAGCACACCAACTAGACTGTTGGTCAGGTCTGGTCCTTGGAACAGCTCGTTTAGAGACGTCCCATGAAACTTGGTGGAACAGTTGAAAACCACGCATATTTTATTTGGCTTATGATGGTAGACATCATGGTGTGAAACAAACCACACCTTACCATCCGATCTATCCAGAACTTTCTGGGGTACCTTCTCTGCATAACCTGCACTGATAACCTCCTCAAGGAAAGCAACATGGTCCTCACGAAGTTTGGTATGACTGGAAAGCTTGCGTTTGAGGTAAGAGGCATTTTAACATTGCGGTTCCTTAACAGCAGTGAAACCTGGTAATGACCATCTGCACACTGCACAACCGAGTCCTCTACAATGTTCATAAACCTGAGGTCATCCCTTGACATACTTAGACCATCGGAGTAGGGTGCATCCACGAGATCAGTACTAGCTGCACACATGAGATGAGTCTTCTTAGATGTGATGAAGAAACTAGAGCAAGGTACATACTTCTGCTTTCTCCCAGTTGGACCATTAATGACCCAGCTGAGCTCAACTCTGGTTGCATATGGGCCTCCATCAGCAGCAGGGATTATTTCTCTCAGCTGCAAGGCTTCAGGAACATTGGCTCCAATCAATAAATCCACTCTGGAATTCAGATCGGTTAAGTACAAAAAGTACGTCAGGCAGGAGGATGGCAACATTTTCGTCTAGATCAGATACCACCAGGTTAACAAGAGCAGTGTCTACATCTTTACTGCTATCCATGGTGGTTAGCTTTAGTCTCTTCTTGCTGATGACCTTCAGATGCTCCATCAGGCTAGCTGAACAAAAGGTAGAATTGGAACCATTGTCCAGTAACATGTAAGTTTCGATGCACAGAGAACTTCCTTTAACTTTAACCTTTACAGCCACTATAGGCAAGGCAGTAATGGCAAAACCTTCCATCGTGGTTAAGCCACAGAAGTGATCACCAGCACTCTGGTTCGTGTTCTGGAGAGTGTTCGACTGGCTGTTCAAAGATTGAGGTCTGCCTTCTCCACACTCAGTTCCAACAGAGTCTTGTTGTGTTCTGACTCCAACAACAACTTCCGCAGTACTTGGATGCAACACAGTGGCATGTTTCCTATCACAGTGATTACAGGGTTTCTTGTAGCAACCTTTGAACTGGTGGCCGCCATTAAAGCAAGAGAAGCAAAGCGGCTGCTTCATCACAAAGTCGCGCTAATCAGCATCGGGCACTTTGGTGAAACTGGAACATTCAGCGAGAGTATGATCTGCATTGCAAAAGGGGCACTTCTTCTGGGAAGGGTTAGCTGAGTTACAAGCCTGCAAATAACAGTCGGGCATCGGACAATTGTCCGGTAAATTTGAGGTTTTGACAGGTAAAAGCTTAGTCTGGTTGGACAGTCTGACCGGGCTTTTCTGCTAAACGAAAAATATTTTCACTGGAAATTTGTGACCGAATATGAAACAAGTTATTTTGTTATACTGCCACACAATACTATGGAAAAAAGCTTTGTTATCACAGTTTCGTTTTTATTCAATTTCTGAGAAATAATTCTATCGCGCGCAGTGCATTGTCTCAAACGTCATGTCGAATTGTAAACACGCCACGTCAGCGCTACCATTCAAGCTTCGTGTTAATGTACGCATTTTGCACTGGTGTTGTGACTGATAGTGAAGCCCCATTTAGTCTGAATTACATTTGTCTGAAAAACTACTAAAATCTGAGTTCTTATGTTGTTACTTGTAGTTTGCTATCTGCAAGTGTTGTGGAATTAATTTCTAGTCGTAATTTGACCCGATTGAAACATTATGCAAATTGGATAACACTCCTCCTCTCTTCTTTCTTAGTTCTCAAATTTGTTTAAGTGACACTCCTTTGTGATCCAAAGAGGAGTTAGGTTTACGAACACGTGTACTTGTGCGTTGAACAGGTTGACCGCTCTTCCCTGAAGAATCGGACAAATTAACATCTGCAACGTCGGAAGACATGATAGACCATACACGCAAACCCGATTCGTCTTTTACGAATAATGTCGCACACGCTTTTAACTCATTTCGGATCTTCCCTTCACATAGAAATTTATTCCATCCAATTGTAGATCGAAACACAGTGACTGAAAATAGCAAAATTATAAACACAAGAATGAACATAAAATGACTAACAGCGACCAAACATGAAGAATGCAGAAAAGCGGCAAAGCGAAATAAACAAAGAAACTTACAAGACAAATGTGACGAACCAAAGACGAACCGAAAAGCTGTAACAAATCCAAAGACGCTCACAGAACCCAATGATGCTACTAACTAAAATAAATTACTCGTGAACTGAGCTTATAGAGTATGCAAATGAACATAACATATACAAAAGGCCACAAAACAAAGGAAACTAATTACGCGAAACTTAACACCAAACGCGAAGCTAAAAGCAGGAACAAATCTCACAAATTCTGGTGCCTACAGTTGGCGTACCAACCCCTAGCATTTGATTCGCTAACACTCCGTAAACAACTAACAATGAAGTACACTGTGTATCAAAGAAAGGGATGTCATCTGTTGGTGTGCAAAGATTATAATAAATTATTATTGATATGTTTTTATATGAATAACAGTGGTGTTCAAGTAGCAGCTACAGTACAATTACATGCCAGGAAGGAATGGTGAAAAGGCTGATGATATCACCATTTATTATGGTCAACAGTTGGCAGCATGTGAAAAACCTGTTAAAGACTTTGTTAAAACAGATGGTTGCCTCAGGAAAGGAATTTTCATGCCATTCGATCCAGATGTTGAATCAGTTACACCCATGCATGAGTGTTGTTCCATGTGTGAGCAGGATTGTAAATGCAGGGGTGATGGATGCAACAGGGTTCCCCAGCCATTTGATCGTGAGGACAGCGACAACTCTACCACTTGCACTTCTCTGTTTGAAAGGAACATATACCCTGAAGACAGAGGCTCTTAGATCCGCTCTTATTGGTCTTAAGGAGTGGTTTGATTCAACAGGATTGTCAGCTTTTGATCCTGTTAGCACCCATGGATTTTCAACTGAACTTATTGAAGCAATTGTGAGTGACTGTGCACACTGCTACACTGGACTACCTCATGGCTTCATTCCCACTGTTTTCTGAAGAGCATGCTTTTGTAGTTCTGGAAATTTTGCATGAAATCTTCGACGACATTCCTGGTATTGAAGAACTGATGCAAATAACTGCCTCTATCGATTCAACATCAAACCTTGTACTGGTTACAAGATTGTGTGACATTGAGAACTACTTCGAGGATTCCAGCTCTGTGTGTTTTGAAGATGATTACTGGGTAAATGTTGAAGAACTAGAAAATCTTTAGGAATGTTGCCTACATGTACAACATGAATCAAAAGCTTGTAAATGGTATGCAAGACCATTGTGGCACTGAAATTAGTTTGTGTTTGCATTTCTTTGTACTATACTGTAAAATCCTATGTTAAGGCTATGGCCTTATATAACTTCATAAGGGCTTTTGGGAGGCTTGTGAGCAAAATAAAACCGAAACGAATTAAACCCAACATACCATTACATTTAGAGCTATCACCTCATAACTTTTGCTTGTCAGTTGTGATGTTGTAAAGAAACGCAAAAGGACCACGCTTATACATTAGATGGGCTATTATCCTGGAGGGATTATATCCGGAATAATATCTTTGTTCGCAAATAGAAGGGCTTATTTCTGGGGGCAAGGGGGGGGGGGGCTTATAATCAGGGGAAATTTCCTTTTAACATGGGATTTTACAGTGTGCTCTGATCAGTTAAATAATTGCCAGTTATTGTTCTATATATATTTATTTGTTTATTCTGTGGACAGAGTTATATTTGAACATAAATAAATTTAGCAATCATAGAGATTGCTCCAGAAATTAATTTTTTCTGCCATGCTCAGATACAATTTGCTATAATCTAGTTTTCCTGGGATACTTGGAGCAAAATTGGCGAAGGAGGGGTGTCCTTTTCTCCCAGGAGTCTGTTGTAATGCTTTGATGAGTTTAAGGTTTTCATAAATCTGACAGTCTCTGGACTCCTCACACTGCATGCTCTGGACTAAACTTCCCAATTGCAATCATTGTCAACTGAGTCTAGAATATGCTCCAGGGTTTCGAGGCTTAGTGCAACCCTTTGTGCATTCTTTTCATTCATGTTAGCACCAAGCACTTTAAGGCAAGCCTTTAGGAAATTATTAAGGTGCTTGAGGCGAAGATCAAGTGGTATGTTTCTTCCTTTCCAGCCATGCTTGTTGAAAAAGTGATTCCAGATTAATCGAAAAGCTTTCCCTTCAGAAAGAATGGCATGCAACTTGACAAGAAGAAGCAGTGTTGTGTAAAAGTACTTGGTGCAGCCATGAAAATTGAAGAAAAGCAGGCCTATCTTGTAGAGGTTCATGAGCCTCTGCCCATCTCCCTCTCTTATGGCATCATTTAAATCTAAGATAAACAGCCCAAAGATTAGTTTCCCTCTGTGGCAGTTGTAAAGATGATCTTCTGATTTGTCTTCAGGGCTGTCAGAAGGCTCATCAACATCCACGGGGTGGAACTGTGGGTGCTGTTTTTGCACGTGTCTGCCAAAAAAAGGTTAAAATATTGGAAAATGCAAGGTTAAGTCTAGAAGATTGTTATTATTTGTGGATTGATGGACTAAGCAATTTGTGAGCAACAAATGTATGTTAATGGATGGGAATTTTACTGTAAAGTGGACCGTTACTGAGAAGATCAGTTTTTTTGTTGGGGGTGAGGGGGAGAGTGTTACACTTAAATCAGAAAATGGTAAAATGAAAAATATAATTACCGGCCAATGAGATAGGGGAATTACTGTACCTGTTCATTGAGGCTTTTGTCTTGAACACTAAGCCACATCTTGCCCTACATCTGAAGTACCCTTCACTATCCTTTTCTTCATGGAGTGGTGTGTCTGGCATGCAAAGGCCTTCATGTTCATATAGTCATGACTATAAGGGAAATTTCTTAGAATTAACTTAAATGCTCAGCTCTAAATACTAAGTTATTAACATCTATTACCTTGAATTAAGCTAGAAATGCACCTTGTGCCATTAGCCACCTACCGGACTCTCCATGCATGGGACTTGTAGGTCATTTCACAACCAGGTGCTCTGCATCTGTAAGCATTACTCTCATTGCTGTGGAGACGATCAACTTCATCAGCAACTACAACAAGGTCTCTATTGACAGTTCCATCAAACACAAACTGGGTCATGTACTCATCAATGATGGCATTGAGCCACTGTCTTCTGGCAGTTGCAGTTTAGGATTCCGCTGGAAACTGATCACGGAAACTACTGGGCAATTCTGAAAATACATTTATATAAAGGCATTATGATATTGCATTTTCCACTAAAAATATCACCTGCCCTAGAGAAGCATGAATCACAGATGGTAAATACATAAGTCACTGGAGTGGTGGAAGCCCCACACTATGGTATTGCACTTCCCACTAGGAATATCAACATCAGTAGACAATCATACTACTCCATGGGCAACTCTAGGGGTACGGAAGGGTTCATGCAGCCCCTGTTTCTTGGATTTAAAATAAATTATTATCTTTCCTTGGGGAGGGGGAAAGGGTTGAGTCAGGGGACAACGATAAACTCTTGTCAATTTTTGTTTTAGTGCCTTTTCCATGAAGTATTACTTTATGGATCTGCCCCGCACTTACAGTACTTCAACCTGATCTTTTAGGCTTGTCGCACCAATATGGGTCAGGAATGATGCCAAAATGTGTGCTTCGATTTCCCTGTCATGGAAGTCACGAAGTGCATTGTACTCATCATGTGGGCCTTTCTTTGCATTTGTTTTCCCAGTACGGTTCATGGAAGCACATGTGGTTCCAATTTCTTGGGGAGAACTTGACCTGAAGAAAGTCTTGTACTCAAGTTAAAAAAGAAAACAAGTCATTCAACACAAAACAGTACTCATCAGGGAAGGATCATAGTGTGGTTCAGCTAGCACACTCAGTTTGAATCCAGTTTAATAATGCACATCAATCATTTAGCTAATATAGCTGTACAAATCTGTAAAATTACTTCATATAGTTTAACCTTGATTTGCCAATCTGTGTATACTGGATCAAGGCCTTCAAGACGGTCAATTCTGGAATCACCATCTTTAAACATCCACTGGGCATTTCTGGCACGTTCTTCTGTTAAGGCATCACCATCAAAGAATATGGGCTCCAGAATTTCAGCCTGATTTGATCCTCCATTGGTAAGTGGCACATAATGGTGCTGGTTCTTCATCATTAGCTGTGCCATTTCTCCAGCAATGTTGGGATTAAAGAACTCAAGACCAAGACAATTCTGTAAGTTTAAAGTAATTGAGTGTCAGGGCATTGTTTTTCTTGGGACAATTTTCTCTGATATGATAATTCTGAAAAAAAGCATCAAAAATATACTCATAGCAAAGGAAATACATAGGACCCTAATAATATTCTACCAGGGAATAACTAGCTTAAGTCACGAGTAGTTAGCAACATCATAAAATGACAATGTGTGGACTACTTCTGTAGTATAAGTCAATAAAAATAAGTTCACAAAAAAGAATATTGTTGTGTTTTACAAATGATGTTCTTTGTTGATTCTTTTTATATTGACATTTATTACATAATTGCTCTCTATATTCCTTTAGAGTACTTAGAAATACTCACAATGTTTGATTTCTTTGATGTGTCTTCCAAAAACGGATGTGGCAGATGGTCGATAATAACATCTCTGAAGATGCTAAATGGTGCATAGTACTTCACAAGTACACGGCCAATTAATACTGACCATTCCTGTCTGAATGATCCCTGGATGTCCTTGTTTTGCAAGAGCTGAGATAATGGCAGGTCTTTTGGGTTGCACTGTGGTTGTACTTCCCCAAGTGTATGCAGTGTTTTCACCCGGTCTTCAACAGCAAACTGATGGGTCCAGTGAATTGACTGGTTTCCATGTCCCTTTGTTTGTAAACATGCTTTGATGCTCATATCAAAGTTGTCAGCCACAATTCTTAAATTACAAAAAATTATCGAGTGTTACTTAAAAATGAGTACAACAATGTTTATATTCGTTTCATATAACTGGATTCTTTGAAGCCTACATCTTTTAATTATTGTTTGGCTGGACTGCTTTTTCATGAAAATAGTCAATTTTGTTAACTGGCATAAGTTCTTTTCCACATTAAAAAAAAGTTTTACATCATCACTGAGCTAGGTCATTTGTCTACAATGGAGCTGAGGTAAAAAAAATATATATTTGCGCCTATTTAACTTGCTGTCTTATGACTTTTACACACTACGTTTGTGGGCCCGATTTGGGTGATTTGCAGTGGTTGGCTCCATATGATAATCATTTGTTGCGTTGCTATGACTTCAGAAAGCAATTTTTTGGATAACTCACGACTTTCTACTTCCTGTTTCCAACACAAGATCTTAGCGTCGTAGGATTCTCCCATTTCCACTTGCTTTTTGATTGTTTGATCGTGTGACATGCAAATACCAAGTCAGTTCAATCTTGTGAAATCAGAACTTTTGGCACCGCTGTGAATTAAAATAGCAGAAATTCGGTGCACGACTGCAGACAGTATTATTTCTGCACCGTGCCACAATTGCAGTAGACAGAGCAATGGCGTTTGAAATTTTAACATCACAAGGTTTCAATACTTTGCCACAAGTTCCTCTTGCACACGCAAACCAAATGGGACATTGGCTCATGACTTCATTCGCTATCACGGTATTTGACAGATTTTTCAGATCCTCTGGCGAAGTTTTCTTTAACAAGTTCGGGGACTTACATTATAAGTCAAACTCACAGTTGATTGTGCTTTGAACAGCCCAAGGCAAAACGTTTTGAACTTCCTTCATTTTAAAAATGATGTTCAGTACTGCCTTCCATTCCTTGCGTGTGATGTAATTGAGTAAATTTCCAATCTCGCTGCCTTCGTATTCAGACCTGTTCATGGAATTGGCATAATTAACTTCAACAACAACTGAAGTTTCGGCGGGCTTGTTCTGTTGAGGGACATGTTTTGCTGCAGGAAGCTCTTGGAGAGAATTTTCCTTGTCTTCCGACTCTTTGTAGTCAGTTGCCAAAGATCGGCGAGCACTAGCCTCTGTTAATGGCTGTTGTTCGGGAAACAATAGCGCTTGCTGTGTTGATACAGGCCAATACTTTTTGTTCTGTGAATAATGCAGGGATTTACTCATTCACTTCAATTGCAAAACCTCCTGTTCTCCATTTGTGGTGTCGTCATCAGCAGCCATGGTTAAAGCTGGATTTAGGTTATTTAATTTCTCCTTAATTTTTGAAAGCATGGCGGTGCAATTCTTCACCTTCATGCCACACGGCAAGCAGTCTCTTGAAGAAAGTGAGTTCTTTTCCTCAAGGTGAAGGGACAGATTGGCGCGGAATACCTCAGCCAGCATTGGCAACGTCTTTCCCTTTCTCTGTGGCGCAGTAAAGATGTTTTCGGTTGTTATGCATCCAGGCTTAAAATTCCCAAACTGCATTTTAAAACAACTGCACAATTTGCAATTGTCCAACGTTGTCGCTTCTTTAGGTCTTCTTCCTCTACGCGAGGCGGGTTTTTCGGTGTTGTTTGACTCATTGAACTGATTCCTCTTTAAAAAAGACATGTCCTACATTTTGCCGAAAAGAACACACTTGCATCCTTTCCAAATCACCACTGAATGGAACGTACGAAACTTCACGCCTTCAGAGAGAGAAAACAACTGAACATGACAACACAACAAATTTTGCACAAAACTGAGACATTCAAAGTATCAAATTTAAGATGTGGGTGGAGCTGTCAAGCAATTTCTGTCACCTCTGTGATGTTACACGACCCCCTGCTTAGAACGAATTCGTTGTATGAAAAGCCGACAGTCGTTTTGTTGCCTCACACGCCTTGCGGGCATGTGAGGCTCGCGTGCTTCACACGCAAGGATCGCACTTATGGCACTTTGCGCTTTACGAAAACGTCCGAAAAACGACTGTTTTGCAGTCTAGGGGTCTCCATGTTAACTAAGAAAGAATATAATGATTAATGACAATGTCTTGTCTTTCTGAATAAGGTAGGAGAGAACAAGAAATGCAACCAAAAAGCACAGAAGACAGTTCTGTTATGTGATCAAGATTTTTGGTGGCTGTCCAGAAATCCTTGAAATCATGGCTCTATATTTCATAATCACATCATCTTACAACTTGATCTGCTGATGTAATCCTATTTGCGGCTGAAACTATTAAATTGTTCGCAATTTACCTCACATGCATGTTCAATTCTCGATGTGTAACGCGATGAGAATAACGCAATAACACGGTTCGTTTTTGGCATAAGAGAGAAGTTTATTTGAATAAAACCTACAAGTACAATATAAGTAACAAATAAACCTCTCCGACCCATGGGATGGTGGGCTGGGTAAATGAAAATTTTGGTTATACTACAGATAATGCTCTGATCCTTTAACCAGACTAACTACAATGGAACTGAAAAATCACGCAATATATAGCAAGTATGCGTGCTATTGATACTCGATACTATCAATTATCTAACAATAACATCCGCGCCCTCTCGCCGAAAAGGGAATGAACTATTTTGAGCCGGAAGTCCCAAAATGGACCGATTATTTTCATTAGTAACATCATTCCAAAAAGTAACTGAGGAGCTCTGCTTTTAGGGTTGGCTAAATCTATATATTATACTGGCTTAGGTGTTAAGGAGTCCACCAAAAGTTCTACTAACACGTGGACTAAAACTTTTTACTGAGATTATTTACATTGTATTGGAAGTTTCCCATGGATTTAAGCTCAGAATTTTTTCTGATTGAGCGTATGGACCATCATCAATGTTTTGAACCTTTGCAGTAGTTTGGGTTTTTCGTTCGTGATTTCAAAAGTGATAAAATTAATACAATCAAACTTAAACTTGGCATATTTTGCAAATGTTTCGCTTGATAATGAAGCCTTGAAATAGTGCATGTATTTATTCATACTTCCCTGCTCGATAAGCTCGCCTGTTTTATGTCTCACTTTCAATATTTACACAAACATCTTATGCCTGCCGAGTTTAAAGATTGTGTGAAATCGTGCAAAGTTTGCTTTGTTGAAAGAAATCTTTGCAGTTATTTGTTCTCGAAAATCCTCCACGTGCGAGCCAAGCACTGGGTTGCATGTCGTTGTGTTTAAAGAACTAATTAAATTACACGTACATTTTCTGGACATAGAAGAACTAATTTTAATTATATTTTTTAAAGAAAACAACATATGACCTTCATTTGTGCCATCTTTTATTTTTTCAATTTATCCCAGGTACTGAACAGCGATTGCTGGGTTTTTCGCTTCATTTTTAGAGGAAAAACTGAGCTTTAACTTAGCCCTGGCTGTCAAATATTTCAGTGCTGCTGTCACGGCTCAGTGCCCATGTCACGATTTTGGCGGCAATTCTCACAGCCTGAATGATTTCAGATCTCTTTTATCTTACAGCTATAAGAGTTGTATTTTTTAATCGCTACATATTTGTTGAGAAAATCAGATATTTTTATGCTTAATTTTATAGACAGATAAGCTCACATTGTTACAAATAAATTTTTTTCATAATTTGTTTACTATGAGTAGCTGGCACGCCAAGGACAACTGGACGGCGAATTTCGCCGGTTGCCGGAGCTTACGGAGAACTCTGTCTTGAATTTAGTACTGACGAGTCTATCCGAAGACTCATTGGGCATCTGTAAGCCACTAAGGGTGGTTTGTTCAATATGTGGGCCAGTCTTTCTTTAGATTGGAGGAAGATCCAGTTTCTTCTTGCAATCTTTGCAATAAAAGTGGTATGTGGGTTGAATGTAGTGACCAGGGGGATACGATCGGTAGATTCCCTTTTTGTGGTTTGTAGACATTCTTCTTGTGTCATTGTAAGGACTTTTTGCATTTCTCGTAAAACCTTGGTCTGTTGGTAGCCACATGCTACAAAGAAATCAGCGTATTCGGCTATCCGTTTCTTCAGTGTATCAGTGGAAGAGCATATTCTTCTCAATCTCAATGGTTGGCTGTACGGGATACTTTGTTTGAGGTGTGGTGGATGTGCGGAAGTCCAGTGTAGGTATGGATGTGTGTCATTGGGTTTCTGATAGACGTCTGTGCTGATGTTGCCTTCTCTATCCTTTAGGACTGTCATATCCAGAAAGTTAACTGACCTAGTGGATATTTCGTGTGTGAATTTGATTGACGGTGCTGCATTGTTCAGGTGGTCAATGAATTCCGTTAAGGAGTCTGCCCCCCTTTCCATATTAAGAAAATGTCATCTATGAACTGTACCCAGAATATAACGCAGTTGGACCACTCTGTTTTGTATGCAAAGTTTTCTTCAAATCTTCCCATATAGACATTTGCTGTCCCCTTGATCTGGATAAATGTTCATCATTGAAAGTGAAGTTGTTCAATCATAAAACCTTTTCAAGAAGGCATGTCAGGCGATGGCTTGACCCGGTTTGTTTTCATAAGTTCCTCCTGAACGACACTGAGTCCTTCATCAATGTCAATATTTGTATGTAAGCTTGAAACGTCTAGTGTTACTAAATGATATTCTACGGGTAGTTTTCCCAAGAGTTTTAGTTGTTGAATAAAGTCTCCTGTTGCGAATATAGGAAGGTAATCGTTCTGCTATAGGTCTTAAAAATTCAGCCACATAAGCTGATATCTTCTCCATGTGGCTGTTAAAGGAGGAGATAACTGGTCTGCCAGGGTTATTGATTTTATATATTTTAGGGGGCATGTAGAATATTGGGGTTCTAGATTGCGCAGGTTTTAAAAGTTTTGCTACGTTGTGTTGTATTTCTCTGTTCTTCACGAGATCGTCTATGCAATGGTTAACCGTTTGTTCATGTCCCGGAGTGCAATCTTCTTCTATCCTCATGTAATACATGTCATTATCTAGTTGGCGTTTTGCCTCCTGTAGGTAGTCGGCTGTGTTGAGTATAACTGTAGCTCCGCCCTTGTCTGCAGGTTCTATAATTGTCTCTATTATTACTTAGTCTATCCAAAGCTAATCGCTCACAATTACTAAGATTGTTACGTTGAAAACAACAATTATGTACTGTTCTGTCGCTGATTTCTTGTCTTAGCTTGTCAATATATGTATTCAAGTATGGTTCTCGTGGGGGTCTACTGTATGTCTTTTGCTCCCTGTGGTTCAGCTTTTCAAGTATTGTGGGTTGGTAGCTGGGATTGTCGGTTAGTTCATCTCTGTTCCTGGGGTATGGTATTCCCTGAGGTTCAGTCTGCGAGCAAAGGCATCAATATCCTTGTTAATATTCTCTGTTGTAGGAGGATGGGATGTAGGACAAACATTCAGTCCTTTCTGAAGTAGATCTGTTTCTGATTGAGTGAGTTGAATATCAGATAAGTTTACTATTCGTCTCTTCAAAATTTCTTCTGATTCATTACATTTGGTTATTTTGAAATTTCCGTTATTCATTGTCCTTTTCCATTCCAAAGTCTGGTTACTGGTAAATCTACTTCATCGAAATTTGTAGTCTAGTCTTTGTATCTGGATCTGTTGGGTGGGCGCCATTTTAAAAAACATTGTTGCTGTTCAAAATACCTTGGTTGTTGTGGATAGCGTCAGCGGCCCTGTGTGTTTTCTCATCTAGAGGGTACGTTGCCCACTCCCTTGGTCATCTCCTTTATTTGGTCTTGTGCTCTCCATTTTTTCAGAGTGACGGGATCAATCTCTCGCGGATGTGTCTCTTCATATATACAAATCTTAATCAACAGAAGCTTACTTAATTTACAGAAATCACAAAAACTCAAAAATATTAAAAATCCATTTGCTTAGATGTTATTACACAGGCTTCGTTTTTGAATTGAATTTGATCTAGTGTCCTTGAGGCCTGTGTAAGTTTTTGTTTGAAAAGCTGTTCGGAGGAAGCATCCTTGATGGCTTTAGGTAATAAATTCCAAACAATGGACCCTCTGTACCTTACACTATTTTTGCCAAGGTTACTATTACACCGTACATGCGCGAAGTCATTAATTATGAGGCCACCTTCAACAACATGCAGCTCATTGTGAACCTTTTTCAAATTTGTGCACTATAGGTCCACAGCTGTTTCTTCTTTCTCATGTCCTCATGCAAATTGTATTGACTGCCTTTCAGGGGGAAGAGGGCGATATCCCAGTAAATCTTTGAGAGTATTGTCTGGGCTGGTACTTTCCTTTAAATGACAAATCTTGTAGAAATTTGAGCCAGTAATTCTGCCACACCGTTGTTTTTTTTAAAAATCATAGTCCCCTTGCAACCTGGTCTTTTCAAATATCATATCTTCTTGATATTGATCAATTTTATTAAATGATAGAAATTCATGACATATTTCTGCAGTAACATCAAAGGTTTTGCTGCTGTCTAATCCTTTTGATAAGAGAAATGCATCTCCAAGTTCAGAAATTGTATTTACTTCAACAGCAACCTCTTCCTCTACATGATCAAGACACTTGTCATTTGAAACAATTTTTGTAACTGCTTCTTCAGTTACTTCTATTGGTACCTGTGGAAGTATTTGAAGAATGACTGCAGATGAGCATGTCAGGTGGTCGCACAGAAAGCTGGTTTTCACAGCCCTTCACCAAGGGAGTTGCTACTGGAAATCTTCTTTGCAGTGGCAGGATTCTCTACACTGGGAATCGTTTCGCTTCCACAAGTGCCTTTATGAGCAGCTGCAACATCCAATTTTTTGGGAAAGGAAATTTTAACAGCCTGCTAAGGAAATACGTCTAGCCCATCATTAATCACAGATACCTCATGCAGCAACGGGCATTACTTCAGTCACTAAGAGGAGAGCATTTGGTTCTGGCTGGAGATGGAAGGTGCGATAGCCCTGGGTACAATGCCAAGTATGGTACTTACAGTATTATGCATGTGCTGACCAAGAAGATCTTGGCTTTCTCGCTAGTACAGGTGTCTGAGTGTCGTGGGAGGTGTGGTGGCCTCATGATTAGTGCGCTCGTCTCCGGATTGAGCGGTCCGGGTTTGAGCCCTGGCCGGGGACATTGTGTTGTGTTCTTGGGCAAGACACTTTACTCGCACAGTGCCTCTCTCCACCCAGGTGTATAAATGGGTACCAGCGAACTTAATGCGGGGGGTAACCCTGCGATGGACTAGCATCCCATCCAGGGGGGAGTAGAAATACTCCTAGTTGCTTTATGCTACAGAAACCGGGATAAGCTCCGGCCTGATGGGCCGCTTGGCTCGTATGCAGACTTTACCTTACAGGTGTCCAAGGTTGCTAATTCAAACTGCATGGAGAAGGAGGGTCTGAAACGATGTCTGGAGAATTTAGAGAGGGACTGCCAGGCAAGTGATATTTTGGCAACTGACAGGTAAGGTTTGGATCAAGTAACTTAACGTGGGGGTTGAAGGGTGCCTCTTTTTCAAACACTCTAGTTTCCCATTTGACTTTAACTTTGTCGCACATTGAACTTGTGCATATTCCTTATAATCAGCGTAGTATGTAGCTCTGAGGTAAGGCGATTTTGTGTTTGTCAGGTGACCTTCGCATTCACGCTAGTCTGTTTTTTGTCCCGCTTGACTTAGTTCTACAGAAATCAAAGAAGAGGGTAGTTTATGACATTAGAAATGCCTTATTCAATTACATATGTATATAGGCACATCCAAGTTGCAGCCATGATGAGAAAAGACAAGCCCAACATAAAGCACCGGTTTGATCCTTGGCACTTAGCAAAATCAGTGAGGAAAAACCTGGTTGCTGCCTCGAAAAAGAAAGAATGGGCAGGCTTAGTTCCTTGGATTTCTTCCATCGTAAATCATCTGTGGTGGAGTGCTGCCATGGGATCAACGTCTCTGCCAAGAGAAGTGGAAATCAATTGTGTACCATGTGGCAGGCATCCACGAGTGGCCTGGCTTTGAGCTATTTTCTGAATCCGCACATGAAGCGCTGACTGAGGAGCACGGACAAACGAAAGTGCGGCTGCCGATTGGGTTCCCTGTGCACAATGCTGTAAAAGAGGTGGCCTGAAAGCCAAAGGTCTTAAAAGATGTGCTCCTCCTGGTTGATTTCATTCAAACTGGAGGGTTGGAGGTTTTTCATGGTACCATGGCAAAGAAGTACCTCCCAAAAGCCCAGCACTACTTGTACAATGGAATGAAATGTTGGACACAGTTGGCAGTGATTGACAAGACAACGCTGAAAGAGGAGTTGCCACCACAAAGTCTGGTGAAGCCCATTTTAACTGTGTATATCCCAAGCTCCAAAAAAAGTGGGTTGAAAAACCCATCTACAAAGAAAAATCCTACCAATTTGTTGAGGAGCTAATGAGGGATGCAGTTTTACTAAAGCAAGGTGAAATTAATGTTGCCCCCCTCCAAGGCCCTGTACTACCAGCAAACATTGCTCCAACTCCATGTGGGAACAAACAAGAAATTATTGACCAGTATATGTCCAGCTTTCATTAGCTATTAATTAATGAATTAATTAATTAGAGTTAATTATCTCTCAATTAACAATGCTGGTTATAGAAAATAAAATCATTTAGTGAACTTCACATTCAAGTAAGGAGTGTAGTGTACTTTTTGTGACCTTTTGGGTGATGTGAGTAACAAAGTAGGTTATTTCTGACATGTTTACCAATAGTAATCATTATCATTCAATGCATTTTTTCCTTTTGTGAGGCAACCATGAGGTCTGCTCATGCATAGCACCATGTAAATGTGTTTTGCTGCAAGTAATATTCTGCTCATGGATAATTGCACAATGTCTGGTGAAAAATTGCACGATCTCTGGTGAAAAATGGTAGATTGCTCCCCTGAGCTGTCAGAGAGTGATTAAAATAAGAAAACAAATTTGGTGATCGAATGATAAAACAATTATTGAACTTGGTTATTGCAAAGTATCATTATTTGTCAGTGTCTCACAGATCAAATAATTGATCTGCTCTCCACTGGCAAATCATGATATTTTGCTCAACCTTGTCCAATAGTTGTTAATTATATACTACAAAAAATTCCTTCTTTGTCTGCAGTGCAGTAAGATCAAGAGCAATTAGTTTGAATGTATATAATTATGTTTTAACAACTTATAATTTCATAAGACATTTTTAACATTGTGCCTTTAGCTGGTTATTTCAAGATAGTTTAAAACAATCTTCCAAGATAGTAAAGAAGAGCGCAAGTGGCTGATTACATTAAATGACCATAATTTTAAAGCGGCTCAAAAAATGCCAAGTCTAATTCAGTGATGGTGGCATCCTTAAAACCAGTATGATTTCCATCAGCCTCAGGAAACTCTTTTCTAATGGCAATGACAACACAGGCTGGGATCACCTTCCTTGTTTTCCTTCCAAGCTTTCCATGGATCCACCAAACATACTGGCGGTATGAAGCATATCGATAGTTGCTGGGTATTACAAGGGTTATAATTTGCTTTTAAAAACACTGAAAATAAATAGTAATAAATATTTAAATAATATGGAATCAAGTGTTTTAATGTAAAATTTGCTATGGGACTTACAAGTTACTTATTATTCATGAGTTAATTTTATAACTTTGAGAAAATTTTCAAAGGCACTATTTCATTTAATTTAACATCAGAAATTCGACCTGCTTGGATCTTTTGACAAAAATTTGACATTACATAAATGCAACCTACATGCTCATTGCCAATCATTTTGTATAAATTTGAGTTAAGAGCTGTGTTATCATGCATAATAACTCTTACCGGTTCTGCATTGGTGAAGGTAGAGGAGACCTGTTACAATAGTGGAAGCCCACGATTGCAGTTCGTAACACCGCCCGATTTAAACACACCATTGAAAACTCCTCAGTTCCTGTGATACAAGAACTTCCTGCATATCAAACCACTAGTAAAATAAAAATGGAGACAAATCAGATCAAAGCCACTAAACTGGGGATTTATGTAGGTTACCAGTTCAATTCTGAGAGAAATTTACAATTAAAAATAAATTTTAACTTGCAGTAAATGCATCCATTGCAATTGCCTTGTGATTGTACTGCAAAATGTACCTTCCATCTTGGTTACCGACTCCAGCTGTTCCTGACAACAAATACATTCTCTTTGTGTCAGCATATTTGAGCATCTCTCACAACTACACCACAGAGTATTTTCCAATCAGTTGTTCAATTCAACTTCACTATTATTATCCGCAGAATCAGCAGCACGTTCTGGCTCGAAATGGTAAGGTTGAAGACCCGCCATACTAAACCTCGAAAGAACAACACACTCTCGGATGGAATGATGTCACAGATATGCGGCCTGGCCTTCAAGGTTCTGTTCAAAATGGTGGCCCCCGATGTCAAACGTTTTGCTTCTTTTTCATTGGGATAGCATCCTCTTCAGAAGCTAAAACAACGGTGAGTGACTAAACTCAATGTGAACTTTTTATTGCTGATTGAAAAAAAATACATGGTTTTTGGAGTGACCTACTCCTTTAAGCTAATTTAGAGCAAAATGGATAAACAATTCACTTGGGGATCATACACTATCTATTTGCTATTTAAATGCTATGTCAGAAAGCTATTCAAATGGTATTCAAAGCATATTTTATGACTGTCAGAAATCATACAAGGCCATATATTTTAAGTGTACTTTATTGCTATAGTTTTGCTGTTTAAAATGATTCAATATCCTATTTTTTTACTATTCAAATGGAACCATTAAATAGTCTATTTAAAAGCTATTTTATTAGCATCGATAACCAAGCAGTTTTAGCAAGAAACAAAATAGGCTTCAAATAGCATTAAAATAGAGTTTAAGTAGTCATGATGTGTTTGATTCGTTGACTGAACACCTAATTGAAATAGCACTAAAATAGTAATTAAGTAGCTTTAAAATAGATGTTCATACAATACAAATAGATGTTAAAACACAGACATAAATGGAGTGTGAATAGATGTAAAATATCTTTTACATAGCATTGACATGGGAATTAGCATGGATTTTGACCACATCAATCCAGCTAAAATAGGAATTAGATAGCTTTAAACTAAATATAAAATACATTTTAAAAAGGCTTTAAACATGGACATTAGAGGGGCTCGAATAGATTTAACATATCATTCACATAGTATACTCCGATATCACGTTCCGCCATCTTGGATTGCGTGCTGTACCAAAACAAGGCTGGACGGGCATGCTTTCGTTTGAAGCGTTGCGTGACAAGGGTTTTGAGTAAGATACCATGCAAATATGGCTGACGATCATTGCTGTGTAAATTGCTGTACCAACGACAAACAAAACGAAAGTGGAAAGAATTTGTCTTTTTTCAACTTTCCGTCAAACAAGACACAGAGATCTCAGTGGATTGCCACGATAAAGTGAGATGAAGGGCCGCTTTTTAAGATGAGTGCGACGAGCCATGGCCAGCGAGTTGTCAAACGCACAAGTTCTACTTGTGGCCGATGTTAAGAGTTTCTAGATTTAAGACTTAGTTAGCCTGCTTCCTTTTCATGGAATAATTAGTCAATACATATCCAGATAAAATGCAGTCAATTATCTAACCTAGATTACTCGACTGAAGCGCTTCTGGCCAGAGCTGTCAAACGCACGTGGTTCATTGATGTGGAACCGGTTTGTTTGTTTTCATTGACTCGAAAATGGTTATCGATATTCTATGAGATTCTCTCTTGTTATCAGCATTTTAATTTGGAGTTTTAAACTTTTTTCCTAGGTCAAGAAAGGCTCTACTCTGGTGTGTTCTGCTCACTTCAAGCCAAGCGACATGTATAAAACTATAACAGGGCTTACACGTCTGAAAGCAGGAGCTGTGCCATCACAGTTTGCATGTACCAAGAGCAGTAAAGAACGCCCACAAAATAAACTACAAAATTTAAAAAGTGAACGAACAGCAAGCACAGGAGGAGCGACGACAATCTTTCATTGATTCATTGCGGCAGGATGTCGAATTAGAAGAAGTGACTGAATCAGCAGTGGTGGAAGCCAGTGCTGGTGATGAGCCAATAGAAGAAACAGCTACAGATGAACTGGAAAACAAAAACATTCAGCCCGCCGAGTGGAGTGCAGAGGAACAAATTAAAATCTTGAAAGCCAAAATCAACAATTTAGAGCAGGAGGTGGAAGATCTCAAAGAATCAAAGTTTTGCGCTGAAAATATTTCCAAGAATTCAGAATTGCTGACATTTTACACAGGCTTTGTATCGAAAGAACGATTCGATAGCTTTTATAGCTGGGTTGAACCATATGCCAAAACTATGATAAAATGGTCCCAGATTCAGCATGAATGAGGAAAAGAAAACTAGACGCGAAGGCGTAGCAGTGGTAATTTTGCATTGTCACTCTATGACCAATTGATTTTGTTTATGATAAGGCTAAGATTAGGATTGCTAGAGACAGACTTGGGAGTAAGATTCAATATTAGCACAAGTACTGTTAGCAGAGTTATTTTAACTTGGGCGAATTTCCTGTATACAATGCTTGGCCAATTGCCAATCTGGCCCACAACTGCTCAGGTAAAAAATAGTATGCCTGACTGCTTCAAAACCATTTACCCTAAAACCAGAGTCATCCTAGACTGTACTGAAATCAAGGTCCAAAGGCCTAGCTCTAAGGATCTGAACTCAGAATTTTACTCTACATACAAGTCTCATACCACCTTAAAATGCCTAGTTGGTATTGCTCCTCGTGGTTCTGTAACATTTGTAAGTTCCCTATATCAGGGAAGTATATCGGACAAAGAAATTACAAGACGCATTGGAATTCTGTCACTACTCGAAGAAGGAGATGAGGTAATGGCAGATAAGGGTTTCCTGATTCAGGATTTATTGGAACCCAAAAAGCTACTTTGACAATCCCTCCTTTCCTGTCTAGAACAAGGTCTTTGCAGTTCACCTCTAAAGGTTACAGAAACACAACAGATTGCCCGCCTTCGTATTCATGTTGAATGGGCAATTCGACGAATCAAGGAATATCAAATTTTTGACAAAGTTTTGCTACTTTAGAGGTCCACTATATTGAACCTGTAACTTGTCAGTTAGTGTTATGTAGATCTACAAAATATCCATACCTCCCTCAAAAATGAGATTTTTCTATGACCTCTTTCACCTTCCCCCTTCTGGTAACACAAACAGGGTCCTCTACTTCCCCTTCGCCTCAAGGCATTTACAATCTGTTCTATGTGGGGAGGTATGGACATTTTGAGGAACTACACATTTCTCAGCAAAGCTTGGTTCAGTAATATGAAAGTTGTTGCAGTTCACAAGGTACTTACAAACAAGTGCCAAATAAAGTGCTGAAAGTTCATTGATGAAAGTTGTTTACATTTCGTGGTTACAATTTTACACCTCTTCCTTTACAAAGATAAAAATTTGGGGTGCAGGTTCTACATATTCTTCAACAAATTATGCAGATTATGCCCCTGCTTTTTTTAACAGTTCAGGGAGGAGGTATTCAAAGTAAAACTTATCTAATTTCATCTTCATCTCTGAACAAAATTCTTCATCAATTCTCACTCTTTCTAAATGAAAGTCAGATTTACAATAGACATAAAAATCTACCCATTCACAGCCAGTCAACAACATCTGTCCCATGACCTGGTAGTAATAGCTATGTGTTTTTTTAAGTTTATAAACTCCATTTAAACATTTTAGATATGGCAACTCAGAGATTGACTCCTTAACAGGGCACTTGATTTCCAGCAGCCCCCAGGGATTGTTTTCAGAGGGATCATAGACTCTTCAATCTGGAGAGGCAGCCAAATGTGGGCAAGATGGGTTGATAACAATCCCGGCAGGGAAAACATTGCAATCTCCACTGTCAACATAAGCAGAAGCTGCCTCTTCTTCAGTATTTATGCCATGCTTCATTGCTGCAGTTTGCACGGTCTTCTTCAGTTGCCTGACTGCCAGTGATTCAAAGTCAGCCCTTTGTTTACACACATCTTTAAATTTGTTGGAAGATAATCTCTGTGCCCTTAAGTCATGCCACTTCTGTGTGTCAGACTGCTCCCTGGTCTCTTCCTTCGCTAGTGAGACACTGAGTCCTTCGATAAAGTTTTTTTCTTCCAAGGTAGGAACAAATAAATAATAGTTTCCAAGTGATGGCACATCAAAAGCTGGTGGATTTTCTGGTCCATCAATGTTCATGTGAACTTTGGGATCATTTGTTGTGTTTTGGCGCTGCTGGTATGAGATAACTGAGCCAAAAGCTACTTTTCCCAGTTCACTATCCACAAAGTCTAATCTGTTAGTTTTGGGAATAATACTATTTATTTGCATGTCTTCATATTCTTTGAATATGTCTTTCAGGGAATCAATAATTTTCGGCTCCCGAAAATGTTCTGGAATAGGGTTGTACAGAGTGGACTGTACCCCGTCTATCCTGCGTACTTTCTTTTTTGCTGAAGTATCACTGCTTGGAGGTTTTACCTGCTGCACTAGCACCTCTTGTACATTGCGGGGATTGATTCCTGCTGACGTCTGTGGAACATGCCATGTCTGTGGAAGACTTGTTTTGGACATGGCAGGAGGAACACTTTTCAAACCAAGTTTTCTGTAATGCTCAATGAGGTATACCAGCCCTATTGCATGATTGCAGAGCCCTGCTCCTGCCTCACAGCTGCATGAGGTACTGGTTATTTTAACTTCTGCAGCCTTTGATATTTCAACCTAAAGAAAAAAATTAAAATGTGTTTTTTTTTCTGATTTGCAATGCATGTGTGCTTTTTTATATTTTCACTCAATCACATTGATTGTTTTGTTTAATTACTTAGCAGTTCAATAAACGAAAGCAAATTTTAAAAAATGTACACCTAAAAGGAAACTTAACACATTTTTGTTGGATTGGTTTGAGCTCAGACGAAACAATAAGGTACTATCATTACCTGTATGCTCCATGGCTCTTCATTTTTTTGCTGGGATTTATAGCTTTTAGCTCTTAGGAGGACTCCTGCGTCTTAAGGTTTTACTGGAAGTAAAATGTGAATATGGAAGTATACAACACTATAGCTTGAATCACAGGGGATTTCGATCTTCCAATATAGGCATAAACAAATTGAAGGAAAAAAACATGCCCCAAAAAGCATAAATTGCGTGAATCGCACCACTTTTTGAGTACAATTTCTCTCCCAGAGCAAAAACAACTCGACGGGACTGAAACTTACCTTCGACATCAAAGATGTAACCTTCGCAGAAATTACTATAGCCGCGAGTGATTACTTTCTTTGGGACTTTTCCATCCTTCTCGAGCCATTTCTCAATGAAAGATGAGTCAAAAAACGGAATACCTTCAAGAGATTTCGACCACGCGGCACTAACATGCCTTTCCTCCATATTGACAAAGCAAACGTGGGGAATAACATGCTCGTCCAGCCTCGTTTTGGTGCAGCACGCAATCCAAGATGGCAGAATGTGATATTGGAGTATTAACATAGGGAGAAGTACAGAGTTCACACTACCTCCCTGTAACATAGGAATTAAATAGCTCTTAACTACCTGTAACATATATTATTAATAGGCTTTCAAACATGGCAGTAGAAGAGTTCAAACAGATTTAAAATATCATTTACATAGCATTGACAAAGGGAGAGATCAATATATCTGGAGATTCAAGCCAAAAAAGGCAATCTGAGCATTGAACCACAACAATTACAAGCATTTCTTTGGCAGTCAACAACAGAAGAGCAAGAACCAAGTGGATGAAATTCAAAATACTGTATTTAATTGAAGTCAGATCCAATAAAAACATATTACAACTCCTCTTCAGATAAAAACAATATAACAGGATGGTACAAATTAGAGCTCTTGGCTACAAAATAAATTGTGATGAAAACTTGATTTTAGAAAAGCAAAGGGATTAATTATTTCTTTCCTGCATCTTTTCTCCCTGAAGAAAAAGAATATTTGTTGTGACCCCAGTTTGTAACATGATAAAATTAAAGTTAAATT
>NC_138154.1:395200-418200 GCF_964199315.1 Orbicella franksi | reverse complement strand
ACCATTTCCTCTGAAAAAATGTTTTTGTGGGCCTTAAAAAATAATGAATTGTGTAGCAACATGCACTGATACCTTGCTTTTGAGTGGTCTCATAGTGGATTAGAGTGTTGCACTTTAATCTCAAGGCCTGCTTTAAACTACTCCTGGAAGGAGAGGAAGGAGGCTTAGCAGTGTCCTCAGTGTTCTTCTTCTTTCTCAGCTTTGGCTCTTTTGTTAGCTTAGCCACCATAGGAAAATCTGAAACAGGAAATTTTTTTAGCAAGATATATTTTATGTAACATAAAGAAAACACATTTTGACCAACAATTTGTATTGTAAAGTTTGTGTGCACATCTAGCTGTGCCCATTGGACTTGCATGTAATCCTTTTTAAATCGGGATTTGGATGCTAGGCTGAAAGTTAAACTAAATATCAAATAGCAAGTCACGCAACTTGTCACATCTTCCCTTTCTCCAAAAGAATGTTAAAACAAAACACACTGTCATAATAAGTTCTCAACAAAGTTCTCCTTAAGAGGTAACAAAGTCTTTAAACCAACCGGGTGGCTTTAAATGCCGTTGTGGTCTCTGTGACCTGGTGGTTTCTCTTAACACGGACAGGGGGCATTCTTCGGGTGGGGCAGATTCGTCAGCTTCAACACTTGTGGGTGCAGGGTCGTCTGGGGCAGCTATGTCTCCTGGCAATGTGGCCTCGTTTGATTCTCCTGTCTTGATTAGCTGCCTTCGATTTCTCCTGTAAACTGCATTACCCACTTGTACTCTGAAACTCCTGGGGCCTGCGTCAGCTGTGCATGTTCCAGAACTCCACGTTTTCTCACCGGGAAGCCTCATACGTACTGCGTCCCCTACACTGATTGGCTCCAAGGGACTGGCTTGCTTGTTGTAATAGAACTGTTGCCGTTGCTTTGTACCCACCAGTTTGCGAGTATCTTCTTCTGTGGGAAAGTTGGGCTGTAATAGGGAGCCTGCTATGGGGAGCAGTGTCTTACAGCGGCGGCCCATCAGACGTTGGGCAGGGCTGGTTCCAATTCCAGCTGTTGGGGTGTTGCGCCAGTCTAATAGTGCTTGAAATTCTGACGTTCCGGATGCCTTGCACTTTCTAAACAGGTTTTTGACGGTCTGGACCGCTTTCTCTGCCTTTCCATTTGACTGAGGATACGTTGGCGACGATGTCTTGTGCTCGAACATCCATGTCTTTGCGAAAACTGCAAATTCAGCAGAGGAGAACTGTGAACCATTATCCGTGACAAGGGTGTCGGGTACACCATATCTTGCAAATACTGCTTTCAGCTCCTTGATTACAGCACGGGAGGTAAGGCTGCTCAGGCGAGCTACCTCTATAAAGTTACTGTAGTAGTCGCTCACAACTAACAATACTCTGTTGTCGAACTCACAGAGGTCAGCAGCGACTTTAGCCCATGGCCGTGCGATGAACTCGTGTTGCAGTATTGGTTCCTTTCCTTGGCCCGTGCGATGAGTCATACAGACGTCACATCTGGAGATGTACTCTTTGATGTCCGTGGTCATACGTGGCCAATACAGGGTGTCTCTTGCTCGGCGTATGCTTCCTTCAATGCCAATGTGTGATGCATGTGTCTTCTCCATAAGTTCCTTCCTTAAAACTGCCGGAACAACAATCTGCTGCCCCTTGAAAGACAAGCTCATTCTGGATGGTTAGCTCATCACGCACGTCAAAGTAAGGGCGCACACATTCAGGAGCCTGTGCCCTGTTCTCAGGCCATCCGCTTCTGATGATGTCTCATAGCTTCTGCTGTACTGGATCATCTGCCGCTGCGTTCTTCAGTTGTTGCCAACGATCCTCAGTCACGGGAAGCCATACACGGTGATCTATGTCTTCTAACTCTCTTGAAAACTCGGTAGCATTCACCTCTGGCAGGTAGGTGCGACTCAGTGTGTCTGCAAGAAGCATCTCTTTTCCTTTCTTGTACCTGACTTGCAAATTATACTTCTGCAGGCGCAACAGCATCCGCTGAAGACGCTTCGGGGCTGCAGCCAGTGGTTTTATGAGGATTGGCTCCAAGGGCTTATGGTCGGTCTCCACATTTACCAGGTCTCTGCCATAGACGTATGCATCAAAACGATCACAAGCAAAAACAATTGCGAGTAATTCTTTTTCTATTTGGGCATAGCATGTTTCAGCCAGTGTCAGTGCTCCTGAGGCATATGCGATGGGCTGTCCATTCTGCATCAGCGCTGCCCCAAGCCCAGACTGGGACGCATCACACTGCAATGTGACCTCCTCTTTAAGATTGTAATAGCGTAGAACTGGGGTGCGTGTCACCATCTCTTTTAGCTTCTCAAACGCCGTTTGTTGAGCTTCATTGCAGACCCACAGTACATTAGACTGCATTAAGTCCCTTAACGGCTTGGTGACGTCTGAAAGGTGTGGAAGAAACTTTGCGAGGTACTGGGCCAGTCCCAGAAGTCGTTGTACTCCAAGCTTGTCTGTTGGGGCTGGCATCTCAATGATAGCTCGAACTTTGGCAGGATCTACTTCTAATCCCTGGTCGGTTGCCATGTGCCCAATGAAAAGCACCTGCGACTGTCGCAATTTCAGCTTCTCCGGATTTAGACAGACGTTCTTTGCTTCGCATCGTTTGAGGAAGTCGAGGAGATTTTTGTCATGGTCTCGTGTCGCTTCTTCAAATGTCTCGCCATATCCAACTGCAATGAAGTCGTCCGCTACTACCTCAATGCCGGTCATACCTTCAATGAGCTCGTGCATTTTCCTTTGAAACACTTCCGGAGCTGATGAGATGCCAAAGGGCATGCGCCTCCAGCGATAGCGGCCAAATGGCGTTTGAAAGGTCGTCAGGTATGACGATTCTTCATCTGAGCTTACGTGCCAAAACCCATTACGAACATCCATGACCGTGAAGACTTTGGCTCCATGGAGGCGTGTCGCAATGTCTTCCACTGTCGGGAGTTGGTACTTCTCTCTTTGTATGGCACGATTCAGGTCTTTAGGTCAAGACATATGCGCAGCTTTCCATTTTTCTTAGGGACGGCGACAATGGAGCTTATCCATCTGGTGGGCGTGGTTACTTGGGCAATGACACCTTGTGCTTCCAGAGCGTCCAATGTATCCTTGAGCTGAGGCCTTAATGCCACTGCGATGCGACGTGGGGCATGGTGTACAGGCAGGACAGTTTCATCCAATCTAATTGTATATTGACCATCAAGTTTTCCAAGGCCCTCGCCGAAGACATCTGGAAACTTTAACATTAACTCCTCTTTGGTTACTGGTGGTGGGAGGTCTTCTATGGCATAAACCCAGGAACCATCTGTTTTGGGCTTGTTGAGCAGGTCATTGTCCTTGTACTGAATGATGTTCATTGCTAGGCATGACTTGATACCGAGAATCGGACTAATCTCTTCACTCTCCACCAGGTGACAGTGTAGAAGGTATGACTTCTCATTTCTCCAGACGCACATGCTGACACGACCTATCACTTTAATTTTCGAGCCACCATACGCAACCAGTGATGCTTGAGTGCGATTCACTTTTTCAAGCCTCTCATCTTTGGATGCTTTCTTATAAACGTGCAGTGGCAGCACGTTACACTGGGCTCCAGTGTTGGGTTGGAAACGGACGAAATTACCAGACTCTAGTTTCAGTGTCTCTAGTTGTGAATCATCAAGTTTCACGGCAGCTACCTCTATCTGGTACATCTTGCCAGCCTCATCATCTTCTAAATTGGTTGCTTTAACTTCCTTTGATTTGCATCTTGATGCGAAGTGGTTCTGCTTTCCGCACTTCAAGCATTCCTGACCGATTGCGGGACAGGATTCCGAATTTTCCTGGTGTTGATAACCACATTTCTCACACTCTTTGCCACGCCGCCCCGGGCCTTGCTGTTGTCTTTTACGAGTGGTTTTCTTGGATTTTCGCCAGTTAGGCATTCACTCCTGATCAACTTTGTTTGCCTCCGGTTCGGTGAGGTCTCCAACTATTTTCATTTGCGTTTGCATACTTTCGGCGGCGCGACAAATCTCATCTGTCTTTGCTAGGCTCAGTTTCGACTCTCGCAGCAGTCGCTCTCTCACTTTCGAATCACGTATGCCGAAAATCAAGTGATCTCTGAGCATTTCGTCGGGGGTTATGGTGTCAAAGTCACAACTCTCCGCAAGCTTACGAGGTGCGGTCTTATACTGGTCGTAGCTTTCTCCTGCTTCTTGTGTTCGATGATTAAATCGATAGCGCTCGAATGGCACATTCTTTCGTGGCTGGCAATAATCGGCAAACTTTTGTAGCACTGGTGCTATCTTCTTGTCGTCTCCTTTGGCGGCCAAGTCTGTGAATGTGGAATACACGTCCCGAGCCTCTTCTCCTATGACTGTTAAGAGAGTAGCCACTTGAACGGCTTCCGACTTCTTGTTGAGCTCCGTGGCAAGAGCATAGCTATTCCACGCGAGATTGAACTTCTTCCATTTCTCCGCGGCGTTCTGATCATGGATTTCTAGCGGCGTTGGCGGCGGTAAGTTAAGTGCCGATGCCATTTTCTAATAAACTTCAATGCCGCGTGGATCCTGTCACTGCTGCCACCATGTAAGAAGCAGCATTCGAGTATTGGAACGGAGATTTATTCTGATCGACAAATGACGCGAACTACATCTGGTTCAACTGCTTTGTGAGATCTGTTGCACATGGTTGTGCAATGACGCGTAAATACATTTGATTGGCTTAATCAACAATAGAACAAAACTTGTGTGGTTAAATATCAAATAGTAAGTCACGCAACTTGTCACAAATGACAAAGCCAAGCTGTGGAGTATCTGAGTCCAGATATTTTCAAATGATTTTGTCACTATTATTCTAATCTGTTGAAGTTTATTCTGAGCAGAAAACTGTAATACACTGGTGCTAAGTTCATGAGCATCATAAATATACAGGGCCAGATACAGGAGTTTTGTTAGGAGGGGGTGCACCACTAAGGAATGGCATAACTGACTGCTGAGGTGAACAAATTTTATAAGTGAATACGAGCTAATCCAGAGAAGAGGGCTTCATCTCAGGGGTGCACTGTCCCCTTAATCCGCCCCTGATGTACAAACTTTGTATGACTTTGATTTTTGTCTATGCTACCTAATGATGTACCTACCAGTAATTGCTTCAGTGACATCTTGGTCCAATTCATGAAGTCTTTTCCCATTCAGTTCTTCTTTTGGGTAAAAGACAGATAACAGTGCACAGGCCAGTGCTGTCCTTCACGACGAGTCTGACAGCTGCGTTGACTTTTATGGGGCAGCACCACACACTGTTTCCAATTTCCTCCCACTATGAAGATCCAAAAAAAAATTATGAATTACTTCAAACCATGCAAGTTAGAGCATGTAACTCAAAGTTAACTTTGAAACAAAAGGCTGCCACACACTAGCTGATTTTTTGTCATATCACTTGTTATAAACAGAGCGTAGAAACTTACATTTCTTGCTATCCCACTGATCTAGAAATCTTGCCATACTCAGTGGAATCAGTGGCACTGTTTGCATGTACGGTTTTCAGTGTTCCTGTGATTTGAATAGACAGTAGTTTGGTTTGAAATATTGGTTTTAACAGTGGGTGGGGGCACTCAGTACTTCAGTTCAACAACTGGAAATTGTGGGATCCAATTTAAGTAAGTCGTGCTATAGGTAGTTAAACTGTAGTTTAAAGGGTAAGATTAGTGACATTGTTTATAAAAAGGCATTTGCAAAAACTCACAACAACTACAATCCAGTAGTAAGCCTTTCCCAAGCTTATATCAGTAGGCAAGTACATCGTGCATGGACATGGCATCCAGGGTGGTGTCAACCCATATCAGGATAAAAAAGAATAACATTGAATAAATTAATAAATAAAAAACCAGATAAATAAATACATATATAAATAAATGAACCTAGAACTAACACTTACTGAGTTCCTCTAGTGCCTTGTCCAATTCTTTATGAGTGCTTTGCAACTCCTCTGCCAATCTTCCTTTTTCCTCTTTGCATACTACGCTGATGCACTTTAGGGGTTTGTGCTGCTTTGGCTGCTTGCCCCCAAAGTGTGGATGCAGAAGTTTCTTCTCAGCCTCTGGTTTTGGAAGAGCTGGCTCTGGGATGTAAGAAGCATTGAGTACCACAATGTCTTGGGGCTTATTCTGAAAAAACAGCCTCCAGAGGATCAATTGGATTTGGGAGAGGCAGTGACATGGGAGAACATGAAGAGAGGATCTCAGAAATGACAGGTTCGTCATGCTGGGTTGTAATACTCAGAAGTTGGTCTTTTTTGGTAGAAGTTTTCTTCTTCTTTGAGGCTTTATTAGTTTTTTGGTATTTAAAATACAAACAATCTCTGTTAATGACATAAATACAGAATGAAGACTATGTGTGTGCTAAACAGGGCCATTGATTGATGAAATGGTCAAAACTCTGCAATGGACTAATAAAATAAAATGTTCTTTGGCCAGTGGCAGTTCTGAATAGAGGAATGTTTAATTGTTGAGAGCTCCTAGTGGTACGCATGCTTATATCTGCACATTTGATAAAAAAGAGGTCAAATTGTCGGGAGTGCAGCCCGTCATGCACTTGAAGGCTAAAGTGGTACTTCGATAGTAAAGCTGGCTTGAAACTGGCAGCCATTCTAATTCTTTTAGTATGGGCGTGATGTGATCGAATTTCCGTGCACCACTTACAATTCTACATGCAAAGTTCTGTACAGAGTGCAGTTTATCAATGTTACAGATGGAGGAGTTTGCCCACACGTTTGAGCAATAAAACAGTTTACTAAAAACTAGGGCATTAATAACTGTGATAAGAGTTCCTCTATCAAAAGGATGTTTAACTCGATTAATTTGTCCAAGGTAAGACATGCAGGAGGAAACAGTGTTAACAATGTGATCATTGAAAGTTAAGTGGGGATCCAGTGTCACGCCTAGGTCCTTTGCCGCCTGGACAGGTATAAGTTCCTTTCCTAGCAATGATAACGTGAAATCTCGTAGTTTGGGAAGCATTTGTCTGCTACCAAATACCACGAGTTTAGTCTTATCCGGGTTCAACAGTAGGTAGTTATTAAAACACCAGTTATGCACGTTAAGTAAATCCTCGTTCATATCGGTTATTGCATTTATTTTATCTTCAATCTTAAAGGAGACCAGAAGTTTTGTATCATCTACGTAGCACTGTGAACTGCATTTTCGCAGAACAGCTGGAAGGTCATTTGCATAGATGCTGAAAAGAAGCGGGCCCAGAATACTTCCTTGCGGTACACCGCTGGTCACGGTCAGGGGCTCAGATGAAGTAGAATTTATATGTACAACTTGTTGCCTGTCACTTAGGTAGCTGCAGAACCATTGTAGACAAGGGTAAGAGGCACCAACATCCAGCAACTTTGATATTAAGTTTTCGTGACTGATGCTGTCGAAGGCTAATAGTACCATGGCCGTTAACTCTTTTTTATCCATAGCGCTAAGTATGGCATCAGTGGTTTGAATTACGAATGTTTCAGTTGAGTGCCATCTTTTATTTCCACTCTGGTTCTTTGCTACCTTTCCTTTGAGAGAAGATACAATGTGAATTGATTATGAGCAACCCTTTCACAGACGTTTGATGGAACAGGTAACAATGAGATGGGTCTGTTATTGTTTGCTTGTTTGTGATCTCCGTCTTTAGGGATAGGTGTAACTTCAGCTATTTTCCAAACAGAAGGGAAGGTTGAAGTAACAAAAGAGGTGTTAACAATGGATGTGATTGCAGGAAGAATAGGAGCAAGGCAGTCTTTGATAACGTGGATAGGGATCTTGCCATTCCCAGGGGCTTTGTTAGATGGCATAGATGTTATTATATCTTCTATATGTTTACCATCTGTGACATGAAATGAAAACTGTTCGGACAATGGGTATTGTCTCAGAGTAAACCAATTTTCATTGAGTTCGAAGTTACATGCATTAGCCAACGGTTTAACTTTGTCTACGGTATTTTAACCAACTGAGACAAAGAATTTGTTAACTTTGTCGGCAACAGTTTTTTCATCTCTGCGAAAAGTTCTCTGAGAAGCTGATTTGTTGGGAAGGCAGAGGCAAATGGCCTTCCAGATGCTGTTGGTGTTGTTCGGATTTTTCTTGTATCTGGTTGGTAACAATTTCTCGCTCAGTGATTTGTACAAAATCTCGCTCAGCAATTCGTGAAGTGCCTTCGAAACGTTTTCGAGATGATCCAAACTTCAAGGTTGAACTTATAGTTCCTTTTGTTTCCAGGATAGGAAAATTTGAGCTCACTCGAGACTTTTGAGCTGTTGAGAGACAGATAATGCACACTCGGCGTTGGTAGAAGTCTTCTCAAACTTAGAAGAGAGCTCAAAAGTATGGAACCTGAGCTGCTTGAGAAGAAAAGTGTGGAACTCGGTTAAACCCTGTGAAGTAACCGTTTCTTGTTTGTTGCCCAGAATTGAATAAAAAAACTGAATACTAATAAAATAATGTACAACTTGAGTAAACTGGTCAGTGTCAAGTGGTGTGATACTCACAAGGACTGGTATATAAAGGCCTGATTATCCCAATGGGAACTAATACAAAGCAACTTAATTAAACACCTAAAATAAATACATGTCTATGGTGACGGTTGAGAGAAGAGGAGTCTTGATCAAGGCTGGGAGATGAAGGTGTATGGTGATAACTGATAGATGACGGAATAAGAACGAGACTGGCAGCAGATGAAGGCACATGACTAGGGTTGGAACATGGCATATGATTAGGGCTGGCAGGAAGTTAAGGTGTACAATGAGGACTGGCAGGTGATAATGCATTATTAGAGTTGGCAGGATCAAATGGTGTATGACGTGGGTAGACAGGACTTGATGGTGTATGACCAGCAGAGTTGGCAGGTGATGTTTTATGACTGGGGTTTGCAGGAAGCTTCCATCTTCGATGAAAATTGAAATTGGATGATGATGAGCTAAGAAGGTTGGTCGGAGGTGGCTGTTTCTGTTGGGGGTTGTTATTAGGTGATGGTGGAAAACTTAGCTTTGTAGGAGGTGGGGGTCTCTGCCAGGTACAGTCGAGTTAGTTAGTTGTGATGATCCAGGGGCCGAAGTGCCACAACTTTTTCTGGGTTTGCTAGCTATGTGCAGATTCTTCATGTTCGTTGTGAGTAAAACCCTCATCTACACTGAGAGGGAGATACTCATCATCACTATCAGATGGTTCCTCATGAGCCGATGACTGATGTTAACCAGCCCTTCTATGCTGTTTTTGAAGAGCCAGCAGTTGCTCTTTCCACTGCTGTTGCTTTGCCTCTCTCTTCTTTTCTTAGTCTTATCTTGGTCTGTGCTTTCCTTTTCACTTGCCTGCTTCTTCTGGTTCGTCTTTTTTGCTTTCTTTGGTTTCTTTTTGCCTTGACCATGACAGTCTTGATTGGCTTGCCTTTTCTCTTCTGATTCTAAAAATCTAAAAAATGATGTAAAACTGAATTTAGCCCGCATATCACAATAACTATACATGCATGCAAGCAATCAGTTTCTAAAATAAGAGATAGTTAACGTTACACACAAGGAAAGGTTTGCTATGCATCTGCATGTTGTCCTGAAGGCTAAATCTTCACACACGAGCTTAACTTACAAAATCTTCACACACAAGCTTAACTTAAGAAGACATGGAAGTTATAAAATTCGGCAAGTAAGCCTTTGTTATTTATAAACAAGGGTGGCTAGTTTCGTTGTTTTCATCAGAGCAATGATCAAAAATCCAGGGAAAGTATCAATTCCTACACTAAAATTGCATTGTTTACATTCAGATCGCAGAGATCGACGAGACAATGCCAACAATGTAGACCAAGATTGCATCTACATGTACATCTGCATCTACAGATCTCTACAGTTATTGCTCCTCTGGTTGATCTGGAAAATTCCATTTCATTTGTTGAAAGTTAATTCTCAACTAAAAAGCAGAGGGGCATTCTGTCTGCGCATGCACCAAATCATTTGGAATGAAAGAATCATAACTCCATTTTGATTTCTCAAGCATGCGATTGCAGGTTTATTTGGGTGATCTAGCACTCTTCTAGGAGATATCATGGAACGAGATGAAAGAAAGTTAAATGCCTACATACATTCCTGATGCTCTGGGTACTTCTGGGGCTTCCTTTAACTTCCTGTGAAAAGATTTTTTACAATCAAACTGCGTGAAAACAGCTAAGAAATGTGCAAATCAACGGGATTTAAATTAACATCAGCTGATTTCCAGATGTTTCCACAAGTGGCAAAGCAATTAACCCTTTGGTGACACCCCCTAAAAATGGCCATTTTTGACATGTTTTGGTAAAAAATGACCAGCTCATGTTGTATTCAACCAATTTTTTATGCTATGTCATTTTAAAGCTAAATAAATGGACATCAAGACTATGTTGTCAGCTTCTTTGAATCTCTTTTAATTAATTAATTTAGGCCAATTTATGCTAATTAAAATGTCGCGCAATACACATTTTTTAGGAGAAAATTTTTAGTAACATCTGCTCTTTATGTAGCATTGAAAACTGGACAAAGAAAAGTTGTTTCCCATTAAATACTCTATATTTCCTGAAAATTGGATTGAAATTCAATGAAAATTCACAAAGTTATGCCTCTTTCTTTCGGGTGCCCTCAAAAGCCCTGTTTTGCCTTCACTACACCCACATGGGTGCATTGGTGATACAAGTACCCATTGGCTACATGAGCACAATTTAACTTAAATGCCACTCATTTCAAATATTCTACTTGTATAAAATAGCAATTAGTTTTTAAAAGTAGAAATCTACATGCACCACAGCCGGACACGTAAACCCCTAAAAACCACCGGGTGGAAAACGGGGACCGTGTACCCCCAACCAGTGCTATGATGCTACCTTTGGGGTTTCAAGGAGCCTTACCTAACAAAGAACAAATTAAATCAACTACCAGTGTCTTTTTACAATTAATCGCGGTGATAGTCCTTGCTGTGCCAAATCTTAAAGCAGTCTTTATCCTGAGTGCAATGCAGATAAACATTATTACATTGTGGTGCACTGCAGCAAGACCGAACTTTCATTTCCTTCTGTGTTGCTTTATAACAAACTTTACAGTTCCTCTTAGTGTCAGTAAACTTTGGTATATGCACAGTAGCAAACTCCCCAGGGTCCTGTGTTGGGGGCTTGAATACTGGAGGTGTTCCATATTCATCCAAGCCCGCTAGATCTCTCACAAGTTCCTCTCGATACTCTGCAATTGCAAACTTTTGGGGACGCTTGAGTGCTTCATTGTCAGGGTGCTCTGCACGATGAAGTTGAAATAGAATGTAACTGTTGACAATAGCTATGTCAATCAAGTGAAAAAACAATGTTTTCCACCACCTCATACACTTTCGAAGAGCACAGTTCTTTGCAAGAATTTGATCTGAACGGTCAACTGCATTCATATAGTTATTATAATGTTCGATTGCTTTGGGCTGTTTTACATTGATATTTCTCCACACATTGCCCACTTTCTCTTTTCTAGCAACCATTACAAAGTCATTGGCACTGTCAATTGAAGTAAGGATAGTCACTGGTCGGTTGTCCTTCCATTGCTGAGCAAGGCATACTCCATCTCTTTCCCACCTCATGCTTCCCCGAGCCCATTGTTGTCCCTTTTTCATTGTCTCAGGGAATCCCCTCCTGTTCTCAGCAGCTGTACCTGTGGCTGGAATCAAAACTTGAAACAAATCTTTCACAAGCTTCACAGAAGTATAAAAGTTATCAAAGTACAAATGATATCCCTGGTTCCTCAGAGGGGCAACAAGTCTCATTACTACATCATACCCTAACCCATTAGGACTTACCTCCTGCTGTGCATTTCTCCCTATGTACACATCAAAGTCACAGGTGTATCCATTCAAACTATCTGCCAAAACCCATAACTTTATACCCCACTTTGTTGGTTTGTTTTTTATATACTGCCGAATTCCAGACCGATGTTTTGATTTCACCATTCTCTCATCAACAGCCACACGTTGAAAAGGTTGGTAGAGATCCTTGCATTTTTGCTTGAAAAAATCCAAAAAGCTACTCACCTTTCTCAATTTGTCTTCCTCATCTTCTTCATCTGGATCGACAACATGAAGCATTGCCATAAGTGCCTTGAATCGGTCTCAGGACATAATTCTCCGTGCCCACATCCCATGGTATAAAGTTTTTGTGCTCCAGTATCGGTGAAATGAGCTAACATGTACCAGGCCACAGTATAAAATGAGGGCAATCAATTTTTCTATTTCCTCAGGAGAAGTTTCAACCCAGGCACCTTCCTTGTCACCATAGTAGGGTTTGTCGCCAATGGCCCCCCATCCATAGCTATTTGTATGGGTACAGATAGTTCTCAGAAGCTCTGCTGTAAAGAAAAGCCTGAAGAAATCTACAGCCCTTGTCATTGCACCTCTGAGCACTGGCATATTCAGATGCAATCCAGGTGGTCTCCTTGGGGTAAAAGGGGGAATCTGATTTGGTGTATCAGGATCCTCGTAACTTCTACTTGCAGGTGCAGGTGGAGCTGCAGGTGCAGGAGGAGGATCACCCCTTCCCCTACCCCTTCCCCTACCCCTGCCCCTACCCCTTGCTGGCCTCTGCTGGGGTAGTCTCCTACCTCTTCCTGGTGGTCTTTCTTGTTCCTCTGCGGACGCATCAGAGTCACTTACCTCATCTTCCGACTGTTCACTAGAGTCACAATCAGACATCATACCTTCGATATCTGACTCGTGCTCACTGGAAAAAAAAAACATACGTGAAATGAGTTTTTGAGAATGAAAGGTTCAGCAGCTAATAAGCAAATTTTGCACCAAAAAAAAAATCAGGAGAGCTAAAATTTGCTCTTTAGATCTTACAATGTCCTTTGATCAAAGGTCACAAACTGGAGAGATCATTACTGATGATAAATAAATCAAACAAAGAGCTTCTTTCAAAACCTTATTATGTTTACTCTTTAGGGCTCGATAAAATACATATAGCGTTGTTTGTAAACTACTAACAGTGAAATAAAAAACAGAATTACAATAAATAACTTGATCAAGCCCAAGATTTTTCCGCTATTCATGAAACATTCCCGACAACATTCCAAGGTTATGTCCACATACAAATGAAACAAGTAAAAGGAATATTATATGTCAATTTCATAGAATTTCATCAGAAAAGGGTTCTCAGAGAAAGAAAATGTTATTTGCAAATTCTTTGGACCCTAGAAAATGCAAACAAATAACAAAATAACCATGATATTTCTTTCTGTCTTTCTTCTCGCGAACACATGTTTGGAGGCTCGAGTTACGCATTGTGCGAAAAAATCACCTGATTGTATGGCACTCAAAATTGTGGTAAGAAATGAATAAATCGGGCCCAGAAAGCTTCTTTTTCCATCATTTTAGTTTACTAAAGACTTATAGTTTCATTTTTCACAAAAAGATGATGGGAAAGTGCAAAATTCGGGCTAAGTAAAGGCTAAATTCCAATGCACTCATATTTCATCATGTTGTTTACACTATCGCTTACCTCCATTCTCTCTCTGAAGCACGATTTCCTTCGAGTTCTTCGTCTAAATCAAACTCTTCTCCACTTGAAATTCCACCAGTGTTACTGTCAATATCACTTTCAGCATCACTGCCACCTCGGGCACAAATTTCAGCTGCTTCTTCAGCCGTGAAAGTCACGCGTGGTCGCTTGCTCGAAGACGCCATTTTGAATAGAACCTTGCTTGTCACGCCGCATACACAAAAAGTGAATTTCGACTAGCCAATGAGATCTATGAATTCCACAATGGATTGTTTTTGATTGGCTACATCCATAGTTTATTTTTAGTGTAAAAAACGATTAGGTAACGTTAAAAGAGCATTGTTTTGATAGGAAATACGTCATCGTGCCACATGGCACGATATTCGGGGTTTTCGTCACCAAAGGGTTAAGGTGAGTCTGAAGGCCTTAAAATTTGTGTTGTGACAAACTTGGTGTGTGTATTTTAAGATGATTGTAAGATAGAAGGCACCTTTCAAGAGGAGAATTTTGATGTTATTCTGAATTTGCATTAGCTTTGGAGTCAAATTTCTATAAAATCCCACTGGTGCCCAAACTTAAAAATATTGCTATTAATAGTGTCTTCCTTTTCTTCACAGCCGCTAAGGATTGCAGTCTTTAAAAAATGTACAGCCATCAGGATTAAAAATTTCTTCCGAGCACTTTTGGTGCATTTCAACCGAGCAAATTATGGTGGTTTTTCCAAGTCATGGATTGCACTGATCGTCTATGGGATATGCCATTCAAGTCTGCTTTAGAGGTACTCCTGGAGCCCATTTCATCATTATAATAGTCTCACCAAGTAGATCTTCTTTTATGGTGTTTTATTTTATCATTTTTTGTTATGTACGGCATAGACAGTGTTTTTGCCCTTCGAGTGAGTGTTCCGGCAGAAGATCGACAAAAACTTTGTTATGGTATGTTGCCCCAACTCAAATATGTCCAGCAAATAATTTATTTTTCCCTTTTCTGAGCTATGCAAGTTCCTTAACTGGAAAAAAATGCGTGCTTTTCACCGCAAAGATTTGTTTAAATGTATTTGCGGTTGAAAATGGCGTGTCTCAATCTTGTATGTTTCGGTTCTTCAGTGCAGTTCTTGAACTCCCCACAGTACTGTTTAGTACACTCAGTTCTTTAGGTCCATCGTGCGAAATGATAGTTGTTTTTATCGAGAATATTAAGCTTATAAGTTGGCAGCTAATCACAAAAGCTTTACGACTGCTTTATTTTGACTAAAATCTCTACATAGTTTTGAAACTTTACTTACTTGCATAGAGAAGAAAACATTTAATTTATATTAAGCTGAATACGGCACTTGAAATAATTTAACCAGCATACATGTTTACTTGAAATGTGTTGTAAACCTTGCATTTTACTCATAATGTGTATGCCTTAAGCCATGTTTTTTGCAAATTATTTCACCAAATAAATAAACCACCTGCTGAGCAACTTACTTGGAAAATGTACAACAATTATAGTATTCAAGTTTTCAGAGTAACATAGCTGTGTTAGGTCTAAAGTAAAGTTTTCAGAGTTCACTTTAGACCTAGTAAAGCTATGTTTGATCCCTGCAGCTGTGTTTGCAAGTCTCTCACTGCCATCCTTTCTACATGTTGCACAAAATTGAGGGCATTTCCTGAAGAGCTTGAGGCTACAATGCCTCCTTAGTGGCCCTGTCTGTGACTTTCAAAGAGGCAAATACTGGCATTCCTGAAGCATAACACCATCGTCTTGTCTGGGGGCACAATCAGGACTGCAGCAAATGTTTGATGCTGGCAATGGTAGCTTGTAAGATAAGATTCAAGGTCTTCGACAGTGAAAAAGCCCAAGTCAGCAATTAGTTCAATTTTCTGAAATTCTTCTTTGTTGTACTGAGGGACCTCCTTGACTTCCAGGTTTGGTTGTTGCACAGGCACATGAAACAAGCTGTAAATATGGTTTCCTCTGAGAATAAGCTGGCTGTAGAGAGGAATTACCTTCATAAGATCTTGAAGTTGTTGAGGAACGAAAATTTTACCTTCAAGAAAATGGTATACAGTTAGCATAGCTATGCCTGTAGAGGCATTACTTCCAGTCAGACTCCCTAAGATTTTTGATTGGCAAATATTTGGAGGCAAGAGCCACTCAGTCACATCCACATGCTGGTTTGTGGTTACAGTTATTTGGTATGTTGGAGCTGGTGGAGTGTTACTCTGTGTGTGGTTTTCCCTGTGCCAGGAACAGTTGCATCTCGACAAACTATTGCCTGAATTTACTGTGCAGACATTGTTGGGACAAAAATTACATTTAACCTGTGAACCGTTGGATCTTTTGTGTCCATGAAAGGAGGGTGGCATTTTCTGCAGTGTGGAGGGACCTTAGTAGTAGTTTCACTTGTGTTGGAAGTTCTTGCGAGTCTTTGGTTATGGCTGGAAATTGGTAATGGTTGTGAAGTTGGATTAAGGCGATGGGACTGTAAATATCGAGAATTTTTTTCAAAACTGAAATTATGAATTTCTTCATGTTTTGCCAGGAGGGACCCTTTGGTGAACTATTTTTGAAAATAAGACTAAACCTTGGCAGAGAGTTTTTGATTTAGAGAAATCCAACAAAATTAGAATTGCGGTTTTCCCCTGCGGCTGCCATTAAATTCAGCGGAAAACGACTTGGTGTACTTAAATTATCTTTTGCGTGTATTTTTGGTATCACAACTGCAACAGGAATCTTTAAAAATATTGCCAAGAAGAGCACTTTCACTTCGGATTAAAAGCGCTCAAAGATTGCTAGTTTTTGCGCTTTGAAAAAACACGAAAAATGGGGCATTTTTGAAGGCGATTTTTGTACCTTGGTACATGAAAAATTTAAGAAAAAATATATCTTTGCAAAGCCCTTTTATTGTTTTATAAATTCAAATTATAACATAAATTCAAATTATCGATATCTTTTATCTAGCAACGAGAAAACACTAATGATGGTCAAAATATGGAAAGGTGAAGTGTCATGTCATAGCCACGCCAACACAAGTAAACCCATGTCGCCAAAGTTAAGGATTTTTTGTTCGACCATAAAAACCATATGCTGCAAAGAGCTTTGCAATGGTTTACTAGTAAGTTGTTTTTTAAAGCTGAACATCAATTCCAATTATCGACATTTAGCAGTGACGATCAAACACTAACAATGTTGAAAATACCGAAAGGTTGTGTCATGTCATATCCACATGTGGCATCAAAACAAAATCATCAGGTACAGAGAAAACAAGAAGATCCTACATTTCAGACTGACTAGTATCATCAACAGTATTATATTAATTAAATGGCACTTTTGAAAGTCTCTTTCGCTACTTGCTGCGTAAGAATTAGTAAAACCGTGTCAAAGCTGTGGTAAACAACTTGTGCAATGCAATGGGAATTTTTGAAAAGATCGTATCGAGCTTTACCTTTAACTACTACATTTGTAGACTCTTAATTCGATATTACCATTAAAATCATTTTAGCATGCTTAAATTGCTGTGATTTGAATTTGAACGAGAGTAAGATATAAACTGAGTTTGGTCACGCCATATTTAAATCGTGTCCAACAATGACCATGACATTGTGCAAATAATAATAATGATGATGATAACAATAATTATAATAATAATAATACTGATCCGAAATGATAAATATCACGGTTTAATTCAGTTAAAATACACTAAATTATATAACATTTGCTCTAAGACATTCAGGACTCGTATATTTTCTATGCATTAACTTTTGTAAGAGGTTATGCACATATATACCCACTCAAGTGCAATTCTCCTCATTTTATTGGTAGAAACTTCCTCGTTTGTCAGGCAAGCAACGAACAAATCAATAGGAAGAGTTATGTGACATAGGCAGTTAAAATAAACAACAGCTTTGATTTTCAAACAATGATGTTTCCTGTTCCTGATGTATACTGTATACTTCAACCTTAGCCTTTTCCAATGTTCTGTTATAAAATCCTTGTGATTCACGCAATACCTAGTGCTGCTGTTCAGGAAAGGAGCCCATGTTCCTTTCCTGCCCTTGCGGAGGAACAGACTGGGCTCGAAAGAGCGGTGGAAATCGAGCCTACTTAGGTAGGAGATTTAAAGAGGCAGGCACAAGCAGGGTTAACTCCCACCTGCTTTTTCTGCTCTAGCTACAAAGAGTTGGGTGTAAACAATAACCAAAATTATATCATTAAGCTTCAAAATCACTGTTTCCATACTAGCCCCAAATAGCCCCACTGGACATTATTTAGTTAATGGAATGGAAAAAAAAAATCAATATTAGTCCATACAACCTCATTTTTGCACCATTTCTTGCAGCAGGGTCACATATGGAGCTTTAATTCTCACTGGTGGACATGGAACATCTAGACCAAGTTCACTGCAGAAGAACTGAAGCTGCCCCACTTTCTGCTTTGCAAGGGAACCTGCCTTGACCATTTCACACACATTTTGCTGATCACAAATACTTGGGTGGACCAGCTAAAGTGCAGCCAAAACAGACTCGCTAGCAGTGACAAAGTTTTCCTCTTCTGTCACAGCCACCAGGTCGTTTTCATCCAATGGTTCTCCCACCGGTTGCTTTCGGATCTTCGCAGCAAGCCTTGAAAAAAATGAAGAAACCTGGCCCAGCATTAGAAATTCAGAATTAGAGAACAGGCGCTCGACATGTGCATCCCTTACTTGGCACATTTCTCTAGCAACGATTTGAGGATCAATTTTAAGTCCAGTTTCCTGTCCGATGTTAAATTTGGAAACTAAGAAGGATTTCTGCTTCTCGTTAAAACGATATGGCTTTTTTACTTGCTTTAACACCCAGCCTTCTTTTAATCCTTCTGTTGTTTTAGTCATGCTCACGGAAATGCTAGTTAAGCTGGTATCTTACCCACTCCCTCCAAAACTCTTGCTGTGTACTGTTTTTTGGCTCAGTCAAGCATCGTTCCTCTTTCCACGGATTTTGTGCATTTCTCGAATGATAAATGCCTTTCCAATGCTGAATGCCACTAAAATGTATGAGTGCAGCCATCTTTTGGGCAGCTGTATACTGCCTTTGTTGCTGCTTCTTGTTCGTCACGAGTCTCCTTGACCTCAACTAGGCTTTCTTTACTTGTTCCTACACACGACTTTGTAGGTTTACCAGATGCTTTGAAGTTACCATCACAAAAGGTCAATGATAGCCAAACAGGGTTCGATTTTGAAAAATAAAACCTGCTTGATAAGCTTTCTCATCTTTGGATGAAAATAACCCGTATAAACCACTAGTGTTTGTGCTTTTGAGAAGAGAATCATAGGCAGTTTATTTTTTTTTAGCTTTGCGTGCCAATTTTAGCTTTGCAGACATCGCACTAAATTTCGGAATTATGCAGTGCGCTAAATTGGGTTTTACTATAAATGGATTAGATGTAGAAAGCTACAGCTGATTTAAAAAAAAAGGTCTGGAACGAAAAACCTTTTGCGGCCTTGTCTAACTACTTTGATCCCGCAACTTATCCTGAATCCTCTTTTCGCTTTTTATACACTCTGAATGTGTCTGAGTGACGACAGCCTCTTGAGTACCATCAGTTTAGCCACAAGGCTTTTAGTGTTGACTCACCTGCATTTTCTCCTGATATGGTGATCAAGGAACCTGTACCGATTCTGTATGCTCGTCTGCCCAACACGCCTTCTCTGTACCCAAAGTTATTGAGCTTGTTGATACCTGTGATTTTTCTCTTTTCGGACATTTCCTGAATGGCAACATCTACCACTACTACACCTTCAACTCCACCATGAGAGAGAATCGCTTCTTTCATCTGTTCCACGGTTGTTACATCATGACCCTGGTTGAAGTACCAGCCGATGTGGTTCTTACAGGTTGCTAACATGTGGTTGGCTGGACCCTTGCCTCCCTGGGGGTCTGAAAACTCTACTGCGAGGACAGAAACACCAGATGACAACTGGATGGCAGGTATAGCGACGATAGTCGTTGCACTGTGATAGCATCCGGCATTGTCTTGTTGAAAGTATGTGTACTGGATCTCAGGATTGTCAGTCTGCAGTGTCCGCAAAACATGTTCCAGGAGAAGAATGACAGTGGAACTTCCCTGATTGCACGATTGTAATATGTGCACAAATGTCTGTCTTTGGAACTGGCCATTGCCTCACCATACTACCACGCTGATGTGCCATGATATCCCCCAGTTACCAAACCAGTCGCTCTGTGTCTCCCTGTAGTGTTGCAGTAAAAATTTCATTGCCCAGTCATTGGTTATGAGGCATGTTTTTTCATCTAGGCGATCTAAAACATCCAATCGGGCTAGGTCCTACCTGACAGTTTGTATCTGATGGCATTTCCACAGGTGTATAGCATCTCTGGCATGCTGATAGAGGTACAGGGCCTTGTCTCGATCTTCATGCAAAGTGTAATTAGCTCGCTGAATGGCATTCTCGATATCATCCAGGAGCTCATTGAGGGCATTGCACTGACCACAGCGATCAGTATGGGCATGGTCGCATTTCTGTCTAAAGGACTCATCGGTGGGATCACTAAGGCCATATACACTACATTGATCAGGGAAGCTGGAGTGTTTACTGATGTGAACCTAAATAAAAATAAATCACTTTATTTATTATACATTGTAGTCACCATCTTTCTTCTCATTGGCTAAAAGCCTACAGTTAATTTTGGGAAACTGCGCAACCTACAGATTATTCGGATTATTCGGATTATACGGATAATCCGTAGGTTGCATGCACAATGCATGATTTCCAGGGGCAATGTCAAGTAAACAGTTCATGTAAGAACATGGCTTGTCCATAATAAACTGTGTTCGGTGTGATAATGCGTTTGTCATTATTTTCTTTGAAACAATGTATAAAAGATGAGATTTGGTTTTTGTGATATCCGAAATAATCAAGGTCTCGGTTAGTGTTATCAGCCTCAGCCTTCAGCTTCAAATTTATCAACTCTCTAATCTCAGATGCTTAACCTCCAATTACCAGACCCTTGTCAAACAGTTTGGTTTAGCTCATTTTAAAGGTTAGTATCGTGCGGTTAAAGGTATTTAACGTTTGTTCTTTTAGGTATGTACGGCGGTGTTCGATCATCTATCATTTCTAAGTCATTTTTACCCAAAAGAAATACACGGGTTGATAGGTACAAGCAATCCATCGCAATATTTCTTATCCAGCAATCATGCATCTCATATAAATTAATGAGGGCCATTTATTTGTGGATTTCAAGTACCAGTATGAGCCATTGATTATACTCCTTCACAATAGGTTAATTTGTGTGTCACAATCATCTCAGGTACAATCCAAGGATTATTGGTCATTAATTTGCAAGTGACCACTGAATGTAAACATTCCAATCTACAGATAATATGCAGGTTACATTTAGTGCACATATTTGAAGTCACTACTCACAATTCACCTCATTACAATCCCATAATTTGTGGGCTACAATCTACCCATTACAATCCAATAACATGTGGGTTACCATCGTCTCTTTATAATCCAATAATTTGTGGGTTACAATCAACTGAGTACAATCCAGTAATTTGTGTGTTACAATCATCTGATGACAACTCAACAATTTGTGGGTTACAATCATCTCGTTACAATCCAACAGGCTGTGGGTTACAATCATGTCATTGCAATCCAATAATTTGTGGGTTACAATGAACTCATTACTATCCAATAATTTGGGTTACAATCATCTAATCACAATCCAATAATGTGTGGGTTACAATCAACTCATTACAATGCAATAATTTGTGGGTTACAATCAACTCATTACAATCCAATAATTTGTGGGTTACGATCATCTAATTACAATCCAATAATGTGTGGGTTACAATCAACTCATTACAATCCAATAATTTGTGGGTTACAATCAACTCATTACAATCCAATAATTTGTGGGTTACCATCATCTAATTACAATCCAATAATTTGTGGGTTACAATCAACTCATTACAATCCAATAATTTGTGGGTTACAATCAACTCATTACAATCCAGTATTGTGGTTTACAATCACTTCATTATAATTCAATAATTATTTGTGGGTTACAATCAACTTGTTACAATCCAATAATTTGCGGGTTACAGTCGTCTCATTACAGTGCAATAATTTGTGAGCTACAGTCGTCTCATTACAATCCAATAATGATTATTTGTGGATTACAATCAACTCATTACAATCCAATAATTTGTGGGTTACAATCAACTCATTACAATCCAACAATTTGTGAAGTACGTTAGCTTGTATATTGGCAACAATCTTTCCAATAAGCCGTTGCCTCGGAATCTGAGCGAAGTCTGCTGGTGTAGCTTCCGTAAGCTGGTCTTTAATATCAATGTACCAAAGGGGGTACAATAAAACGTACAATTCCAAAGAACCGTGTAAGGCACGTTGAAGAACTGTTTGGTAATATGGTCCAAACTGCAAAAACAAAAACTCACTCCCTTCAAAAACGTCCCACGTGTGATACCCTGGGGAAATGTCACGTGACACTACAAACCCAGATGTGACAAACCGGATGTGACAAACGGTAGCCACAGCTGGGTCAGCAGAGTTTTCCTCATCCACTTCTTTTCTCAGCCTCTTCTTTTCTGGAGTCATTAACTGGCAGTAGGCAATAATGACTTAATTTTGGACTATGCCAGGTCCATGGCCGTTAATGAAACCTTTTAGCAACCTGACCGATACTACTTAACAGCAAAAAAAGGGTTGCTACAAGTACAACACAAAGTTAATTTTGAATTCCGTCGACTTGTCTGCAGGATCATGCAGTGCAGTGTCAGAAACCATGCAGTGGGTTGTGGGTAATAATACTATCGTTCAGATCCTGGCATGCTTGCATTGACTGCCAGTGACAGGGGGGTGTGCTCCTGAGAACTAGTGCACGAGTAAGCTCTTTTGGAGGCAAGACATACCAAAACACTCAGAAAGTCCACTACAGAGTGGGTGCACGTCAGTTTGAGGGCGGACTGTTTGGTGTTCGTCCATTTATTTTTAACCTCCAAAGTCAAGTTTTGATCACCTTGAAATCTTTACTTTTCTCTCATTTCCTTAAAACCACTCCCCTCTCCACTTTTTCTTCTTCATAAATACTCTAAAAATCACCCAAAAGTTCTGAGATATTTATGGAGCTATATGCTACAAACCTATGATGGCTTTTTTGAATAGCATAAAATCTTGAGGTAACAATAAGGATAAAAAGTAAAAATGCGTCAAAGATGTGGCATTCTGGTGTAACTCCCTAAAGAGTATCTTCCATTTAGGTTGAGATTCATTTTATGTCAAAAAAATTTCATTTTAGCAGTACTTCATTCAATGGATTAAAAGAGTGATAGGTATAATTGATATCTCACTCCTGGAAATATTTTGGCTAGATCTCTGGCTGTTTTCAACCTCTAAGATTAAAAGTCAGAGTATCTTCCATATATAGGTTGAACTTATTCATTTTTGTCAAATAATTTCATTTTTCAACTTGTGGATATCTAAAG
>NC_138154.1:383000-395000 GCF_964199315.1 Orbicella franksi | reverse complement strand
CCCAGAAAAGTGTTTGTTGCAGGGACTCCAATATGCAAATGTGTCACTCGCTCACTCACTCGGGTGGAGACACTTTGTAATTAGTCCGCCTGAACAAGAGCGCCCAAGCCCAACGCCATTTTGGAATAGTAACCGAGCCCAGCGCCATATTGGAATAGTTACCGTGCAGTCAGTGCAAGCCTCGCTGTCGTGTTTGCGCGGTTATTACTCAATGCATGCATCGTGCTAGCCCAAATGTTGATTATTTTGTAACTTTTACATAACCATTAATATTAGGTCTTTCGCTAAATTGAAGTGGAGTTGACTTTGAATATTCGAATTAGTACTATGGCCAAGTTGAAGGCTGAATTTCATGAGCATTTGACTCGTCCATGTAATTTCCCCACACCATGTTAAAGAAAATAATGCATATACTTATAAATTATTGAAATAAATTATTTGTAATTGCTTTCTAATTAGATTGTTAAGAACACTCAATGAGCCATGAAGTTACACCCAAATTAAGAAATTAATAATAGCATCTGATTCTGCTCACTATCTTGCAGGGGTTGTAACAGTACTGCCACTGCTAAAGGCTGCCATTGCAGTCAAGAGCCCGCGTGTAGCTGCTTGAATTGAAAAGAGAAAGGAAACACTTTCCTAGATAACACTGTACTCAGTAAAACAAAGTATTCATTGTACACGGTGGCAACTTAGATAACTCTCTTTCCTCTAAGTTTGTCCCTTACTATTAAAAGAATGCATCATTTTTAATTGTTTTATATTGATATCTGTAGATTTTCATTTGACTTACGTCCACTAATAGGTTTTGAAGTAACAGTAGTTGCAGACGTGCTAGCCATGGCTAGGGAAACATGAAAAAAATTCAAAAGAATATATAAACAATACTTCCTAACTGTTAATTTTATGTCATCACCTGATCGTGGTGGAGTGGTTTGCGTGCCCCAGTGACCCCTAGAGCTATGTCGGCGGGTGCCATGTGCACCTGGTAGGGTCACCCATGCCGAACAGGTCAAAGGGTAGGGGTCAGACGAAGAGGCTCCCTGGTCCTCCAGGTTGGGGGTTGGGCTGCGGGCTGATAACCCGCTCCTGTAAAAAACATATTATTACCGAAACCAGAAGCAGAATAATTTCAAATGATCTGGGGGACATCGTGGTCACTCCTCACACCATGAGAGGATCGATGACGCATGGGGGTGAAAGCCAAACGGAGGCCCTTGGGCAGATGAGATCACCAGTCCACCCAAAGAACGTCATGAAGATAGGAAACTGGAACGTGAGAACGCTATACCAGAGTGGAAACATAGCACAGGCATCAAGAGAGATGAAGAAGAGAGGTATTGAAATCATGGGAATTAGTGAGACACATTGGACAGGACAAGGAAAAGCAGTACTGGAGGGGGGAGACACTATCATATACTCTGGCAGAGAAGATGACAACCACAGAGGCGGAGTAGGAATACTGATGACCAGATTCGCAGCAAGATCACTCAGAGATTGGACACCAATAAGCGAAAGGATAATTACAGCCAGGTTCTATTCCAAGCATGTTAAGATGACGATTGTACATGTATATGCACCAATAGAGGATGCAGAAGAGTCTGTAAAGGACGAATTCTACGAGAGACTACAGGATGTGTTGAATAACAAAAAAGAACATGATATGCTGGTAATCACAGGTGATATGAACGCAAAGGTCAGTGAAGACAACCGAGGTTATGAGAGAATCATGGGTAGACAAGGCATTGGGAGAATGAACGACAATGGAGAAAGACTGCGAATTTTGTGATATGAATGAACTGATAATAACAGGAACGTGGTTTCCACATAGAGATATTCACAAAGCCACCTGGGTATCGCCGGATGGAAAAACGAGAAATCAAATAGACCATGTGCTGATAAACAAGAAGTTTCGTAACTCAGTAATTGACACCAGAGTCTATAGATCAGCAGACATTGGAAGCGATCACCATCTTGTATGCATGAAAGTGAAGCTAAGACTAAGAAACAACAACCCAAAGAACAGGGAAGTATAAGGGCAAGGTATGACACCAACAAGTTGAAAGAAAAGAACGTTTTGGAAACCTTTATGATCACTTTGCAGAATAGATATCAGGCATTGGAAGAGGAGTCACCAGATGGAGAGGAGGAGGACGAGATAGAAAAGGAGTTTCATATAATGGAAGAAGCATACACGAAATCAGCAGATGAAGTATTAGGCCGTCCTAGGAAGAAAAGAAAGCCATGGATAACAGAAGAATCATGGGCGCTTATTGACCAAAGAAAAGAGATAAACAAGAAGATTCTAAGTACTCGTTCAGAGAGGATCAAGAAACGACTAAGAACAGAATACAAGGAAAAGAGTAAAGAAGTTATGAAGAGCATAAGGAGTGATAAAAGGAAGTGGATGGATGGCATCGCAAGTGAGGCAGAGGATGCTGCAAGAAAACAAAAAATGAGAAAATTATACGGATTGACGAAAGTGCTATGCAATGAAAGACCTAAGAGCAGCACAGCCATCCTTGATAAGAGCGGTAATCTTGTGAGTGGAAAGAAAGAAATGCAGGCAAGATGGACAGAGCATTTTAGAGAAGTACTGAACAGAGAAGAACCAACAGATCCTATAACAATGGAAGATGAATGTGAGTTCGAGCTAGGCGAATTGATTGAAGAAATCGTGATCACTGAACCAACAATTGGCGAGATAAAAGTAGCAATTGAGCGTTTAAAGAATGGGAAATCTCCAGGCGTCGACTCCATCATGGCTGAATTGTTAAAGGCGCACGAGGAATTCTCGGCAACGAAAGTGCATCAGCTACTGGAGAAAGTATGGAAACATGAAAAGATCCCAGACAAATGGAAAAGAGGGTTGATCATCAAATTGCCAAAGAAGGGAAACCTCAAAGAATGTAAGAACTGGAGGGGAATTACTCTACTTTCAGTAGTCGGCAAAATACTTGGATGGATTGTGATTGATCGAATACAGAATGGAGTTGATATCAGACTGAGGAATGAGCAAGCAGGGTATAGAAAAGGCAGGGGAACAACAGAACAGATTTTCTTATTAAGGAACATCATTGAACAAGCAAACGAGTGGCAGGCAAGCTTATATATTAACTTCATAGACTTTGAAAAAGCATTTGATTCCATCCACCGTGAAAGTCTATGGTTAATTATGCGGAAATATGGAATCCCTAACAAGATAGTAAGGATGGTAAAAGTGTTCTATGAAGACTTCAATTGTGCTGTAGAAGATCAGGCAGAAGCATGTGAGTGGTTCAGCATCAAAACAGGCATCAAGCAAGGATGCAATATGTCTGGATTTCTATTCTTGATAGCTATGGATTGGATTATGAGAAGGACTGTAGGAAAAGGAAAAAACGGAATCAGGTGGAACTTTACATCTAAACACGATGATCTAGATTTTGCAGATGATGTGGCGCTTTTGTCTTCTACTAAACAGCATATACAGAACAAGACTACTAAAATGAATGAGGAAGCAAGACGGGTCGGGCTGAAAATCAACAAAGGAAAGACAAAGGTGATGAGGATCAACAGGAAGAGTCAGGAGAAGGTTGCAGTAGATGGGCAAGATATCGGCGAAATTGAGGAGTTTAATTATCTGGGGGCCACCATTTGTAAGGAGGGAGGAGGAATGAAAGATCTGAAAAACAGGCTGTCCAAGGCGAGAGGGACATTTGCCAGACTCAAAAGAATATGGAACTCAAGGAACATCATGAAGAGGACCAAGCTGAGACTGTTTAAAACCTTAGTTGTACCGGTGCTACTGCATGGATGTGAGACATGGAAGATGAACATGGGAGATGACCAACGAATAGATGTGTTTCACAACAAATGCCTCAGGAGGATTCTCAAAATAAAATGGCAAGATCACGTTACCACTAGAGAGCTCCTTGAGAAGGCAGAGATGAAGTTCCTTAGTGAAGAGGTTAAGAGGAGAAGATGGAAGATGATAGGGCATGTCCTACGACAAAACAGAAACAGCCATACCAACATAGCCCTATCATGGACACCTGAAGGAAAAAGGAAGAGAGGAAGGCCTAAGACCACCTGGCGAAGAACAGTTGAGAGAGAGAGGAACAGCGCAGGATAGCGTACATGGGATGAGGCAAGAGCTGCTGCAGCCAACAGAGAAAATTGGAGGCATTCTGTGGAGGCCTTATGTGCCACGAGGCACAAAGAAGCTAAGTGAAGTGAAGTGAAGTTAATTTTATCACTTAAAATTTTAACTCGATGGTGGACAACAATCAACATATCACTGGATGGGACTCCTGACTGAAAATTAGAAACAACATATATTTTCAACACTTGATTAAAGGAATCAAAGATTAAAAGTGTCTTGTATCTGAATGGTGAGCGCTATTTTTTAATCCTCCCCAAAATTTTCTTTTGTTATTTTACAGTCTTCAGAAATTGACAATCCAAAAACACTTTCCAAGGAAAATGTAGATGTTTCCCAACATTGACATGATCTGCTCTCATTACCCTTTGTGCCTAGAGGTGCATAGGGTATAAACAAAATCTCTCCATTTGTTGTGTTGCAAGTATTGCCAGCTTCAATCCACACACTTCATATCCAGCATTTCCAATTGAGACTCCACTATTCTTCCACAGGCAGACTTGGGGCGATCCTGTTTACGTCATAACAATATATTAAGTGACCCAAGCATATTGGCATCCCCCCCCCCCCCGCCGTTTGGTCCCTGATATTACAAATTGGAGGCTATTAAGTAAGTCATACCTGGCTGTAGTGAGTGAAAGAAAACTTTCTTATTTGAGGCAGAATACTCCACCAATTCATTGCCTTTCATTAGGCCTGTCTTCACTGTAGCCATTGTGTGGCCACTTTGGTATGACTTTATAAAAGTTAAGCTACAAAACATAAGAAAATTGTGTTACATTTTTGTTTTTTTTAAATTTAATTTGCATTTCAACCACTTGTCCTGCGCTTCACGCTCAATGTCTCATGCTTTTGCGCTTGCCCACATAAACGTCTGTTTATGCAGGAAAGTGTGCCAAAGATAACGTACAAAATTACCAAGCAAACAATTTTCAGTCCTGATTACAATAGCTATGCAGTAAGTTAAAGTGTATCTCAAAATGGCAGCCTCAATGCTCAGGAATGTGCCAGGACCATTGATTGTATATATAGCAGAAAATTAGCATTAGGTTAGACAAAACCAATGTGAAGGTTAATCCTCTGCAGATGACATGTAGTTCAAAGCTTGAAAGTACTTTCCTGAAACAAAAAAATCCACTTATGTATAGATCATTGAATAGCAGTGTCCATGTTAGATGCTTTGTTCTACCAAAGCCCGCAAGCATGTAAATGAGGTGGACCTAAGTAACCCTCTATAATCTATCTTAAAGAAACACAAAGGTTCACCTTTCAAGATCAACTCCCAGTAGAGATGGGAAGCTTGCCAACAGTAATTAGTCGATTGCTGAGGCAGAGTGATTGCAGGTCAAGGAAATCTCCTCTACTCGATTGCTTGCCTTTAGTTCCTCCAGCCTCTTACCAGTGGGCACTTTTGTTTCCTTCCCGTCCAAATACACTAACATCCTTTTAAAGATCGCTTGGCATGCGTTGGTCAGTTCTATTGTGTTTGATTGTGGAACCCCATTCAAAATCAAAGCATGATTCAAGTTTGATTGGCTGTGATTACCAAAAAGTGGGAGAACCATGGCATGATGTCCTAACAGGACAGAAATGACATTTACTCAAAGTGAATTGTGTCGTTTATGTGTCGCTGCCTTGTTGGCAACTTGCACAAAAAGTATCCTATTTGAATAGATCTGACTGCATATGGGTTGTTTAGTGGGTCATTTTTGTGTTGAATAATCTCCAAAAGTGGTACTTCTTTCCATTGTTTGACTGGAGTTTCAGTACCATAAACTAGCTGTAAAGATAGAAAGATAACATGAAGATTGTGTTGCTTCACACTGTTCGGGAGAGTAAGTGCAAGATGAATCAGGAGGGTTGAATTGACCCCCACTCTGTGGAGTGTCTTACAGATCACTCTGTGGACTACCCTATAGACTACCCACTGGACTATCCCAATAAATCAACCAGATTTATTTTTAGAAGAGGAGACATAAGAAACCTACCTGCTCTACCTACATGATCATAACTATATCAAGACAGCAGCCACTTTGCTTTTCACAGGTTTTCTCACCTAATCCTTATTACGACTTAAACTTGTCCCCAGTATTTCTCAATCTTCTATGGAGGTGAGTTAAAGGTGGCTTCCAAGATTGACTCTCCAGTCTCCAGCCATATTTTTAGTTGTTCATCAATTGGCTGATCTATATGAAAATATAGGGTATCACGGGCTATCACTTATTTTGCAAGAGTTCAGTGATAATTAACCCATGTAATAAAAGAAGCTAGAAGAGTTTGGGCTCACACATTTAGTCAACAGTCTGAATGACAGAAGCTCTATTTGTACAATAAACCACAACACCCAAATATACAACATTGAGTAGAAGGCAGTAACATGGTGAAAGTAGGTGATTGAAGAAGCATTAAGAATATATATAACTAACACCATTAAATCAAAAACATGTGATTGGCGAGATTTACAAAATCATTGCTTGCAACTTATTTGCCATAGCTTGGGAAGCTTTCAGCTCCTGTTCATTGAATAACTCTTGATAAACAAGATGGGCATTGCTCTGCCGGCCCCTCAGAGACTTGATTGTTTCAGTGGTGATTACAATTACAATCAAAGGCAAAGGTTGCACTGCTGCATCCACATTGTGGAGAGAAAAGAAATGAGTCAACAATGCTTAGAAATGGCTGTGGAAAAGAGAAATGAAAATTGCTTGTAGGTAAAAGGCAGTAACTAGGACCCAACTGGCACTGAGAAGAAGGGAGCTGGAACTGAACCAAGGTTGAGAGCTAAATGATGATGAACTTAATTTTATTTACATAAAAAAGTAACAAGGGCAACTGAAAACAAAGCCCTCATAGTGTCGCGCAGTAAAACTGTAAACAAATAATTGGAACTCCAGGTCAGCTAGTATCCTGGAAATTGCTGAGCGTGTTTTGGATAGATAGATAGATAGATAGATAGATAAATCGTTTATTAAACTCACAACTTGCAGCTATAAGCTGAATTACTTGTGTTATATACTACATGTTTAAAAAATTCAACCTATAAAAATTCCTAACTATACATAAAAAAATTATATAATGAAATACATCAAACTAGTGTAAAATTCTATTTACAATTGTTTATTTGCATAGTGCATTATGAAAGTATTTCTAAACCTCTTTGTTTTTACATTTGGGATTGAAAACATATGCCTAGTCCTAAAATTATATCTCTCACTGTCATTGCGCACAGGCAGCAGGCCAGCTAGTTTATGCTGGTCATTACTCTCTGCAATTTGTTTAAACAGAATGCTACATAATTCCTCCTGTCTATGAAAGAGTGATTTTAAGCCTGCATCTTCCAGGGCCTTGCAATACGAAACCTCTGGGAATAGGATCCTACAGACTCTTTTCTGAACCCTCTCTATTTGGTCGGACAAATAGGCTGGCAAGCTAGAGTGGACAGGCTGGCATGCATATTCTAGAACGGAACACAATTGGATTAGAGACTTACGGTCTATGCCAACACGCTCGAGTTGCTTAAGCAAGTAAATTCGTCAAGACACTTTCGTAGTAATACTCCTAGGCTATAGAGCTTGGCGATCAGTAAATTGTGGTCTACAAGATCAAAGGCTTTCTTGTAGTCCAGGAGTGCTGCTCTAACATGGGCGCCAGTCCCGTCAGTGGCTTCGAACCAGTGATGCAGCATGGAGATAGGTGCGAACGTAGTGGTTGAATCTGGAATAAAACCAAACTGGTTAGGGTCCATACACTCGAGCATCAAGGGTTGGAGTTCTCGGTCAATGACAACCCCCTCCACGACTTTGGACAATGTAGATGTTAAAGATATGGGTCTCAGGTCTTTGTTAAAGTCTTCAATAGACGCACCCTTGGGGACAGGTGGAACATCCGGTAGCTTCTATGCTACTGATATGATTTAAAATTGTACCATAAGCTCATTACTGAGCAGCTGAATAAGTTGCATAAAAGCTAAGAGCTTGAAGAGAGATAGAAAAGGCATGAATAGAGTAATGTTCACAGAAGTTCCAAAATCTGCATTGCTCTTCTTTGTAGATGGAGCACCCTGTGGTTAGTTGATTTTGGGTTTGGTGAAATGTAAGGCCTCAGCTCCAATACCAGGTTCACAAAAGATGTCCTCAACATTCTAAAGTTTATTTTCTAACATTCTTCAGGTGCTACTCCTGTCCAGATGTTTTTATACCATAAGCCTGTTTGAGAAGGTTTATGCTTGGTTTAGATGTATCTGCTTTGCTTTTGCAATAAATAAGACGGTAGGGGGCAGCATGTAGAAATTTTGAAGGCCACTTATGTTTTTGAAAATAAATTAAGAAAACAACAAAAAAACACCAGGCTTAGCGTTAAATGTAATTGTTGGTGATTTCGCATTTGTTTTAATTGGTGAATGATAATGTTGCGAGGCAAAATGTCAGATGCTAGGTGGTAAGTGAACATATTCTGTTGGGAAAAGCAGAGAAGTTGTCAAGCTTTTAAGTGGTTTTCTTCAGTGGAGCCATCAACTGAGATGTAAACTTGGCTCATTTTCCTTACTAAAAATATTGGGTTAATGCATTTGAAATAAATTGGTTTTCTGAAGTCATAATCTACTAATAAATGGCTAAAAAATAATGTTTTAGTGCGCCATATAAACACAAAAATCAAAAAAAGGCGAGCAGAACTCGGATTTGTGGTTTGCTCCTCCCTTGCTATGATAAAATGACATGCCACCTTTGAAAAGACCGTGCTCTCCTGATTTGTCAAAACTTTGCACGTTGCGAAGATTGCCGCTAGCAAAACATCAATATTCACATTGTGTGAATTCTTGGATCATTAAAAATTACTCCTGAATCAATGTGTGTCTGGTGCCAACACGGATCTTAAATTTTCAGAATTAGTATTTGTGGGATTGAAACCTCACCCGGTCATTTTTTCTTTTTTCTTTTTTCTAATTGGGTCAGATAAGTCTGGTTGCAGAAATAAGCAGACTTTAACCATGAAAAACACTACTGTACATAAAGAAAACGATCATGTGTTATGAATTTTATCTTTCACAACAATAATTTTTCCTAACTAATCATTGGACAGTACTGGTATGTACATTTGTCTCGCAGAATCAAAACCAGAAACACACTTGATGGCTAGTTATCACCTCATATCCAACACAAGCCTCTGGAATAATTGTATTAGCTGTTATGCCACACATTCTGATTAAGGAGGCCAACCGAACTTAAAAATTACTGGAATGCAATTAAACTGAGGACAAAACCACTGTGCTGATACCTGCTTTCCTTTTAATGAAAGAACAGCAAGCTTGCTCTCAATGGCAACTGTGAGAGGGACTCCACGCTTGAAGAACTCTCTGAGCTCCATGAAAATGTCTAGAGACACAAGGAGCTTATCACTGATATTAAACAGTCCTAGAAAACAGTAAACAATATGATCATAAATATTAACGAAGCAAGCACATTAAATCAACTTGGTGCGTAGTATATACAAAATTTATGAAAATATGACCATGCGAAAAGCTGTAAAGAAATAACCATAATTATTGGGAACAAGATGTTGAAAAAGCAGCAAATGAAAAACATTACAATAACACAAAACAGCCAGGTCATAGCAAATTCCAAATTGGAAACCCAAAAAATGAAAACTGGAGCTAAATTGAAATTAATCTGGGGTGGGGGACACAAAAAAAGAAAACCTTCCATTGGTGGAGTATGAATATTTTGTGTAACTACACAATGATTCTATTTTTAGTATCACTTACTGAAAAAATTAACTCATGGTAAAATTGATCGTATGGTATGTTAAGTGAGCTTGTCATAAAACATTAAAACTACACTCATTACTAACCAAAATTGAAAGGGAATGCTTGATGCATCGCCTTGCACCCAGCCTCCTGACAGAACTTAACAAAAACCTCAACTGGCAAAAAGTTCACAGCACTGGTCAGTATATAACACACAGGTCCTGCTCTCTGCCCTGGATGTGGTCATGGGGTTGACAACTGGCTTCCCAAAGACGACAGTAATCAACCTCTGGAGAGAAGGAACTTGGCCAACAATTTTTAGAATTTTCAGGATCGTTTGAGTGGCTGTCATTTAAGGCAATCCTATCCAAAATATCGGCAGGAATGTCATAAGGCAAATAGTTGAGCATATTAAGCTAGATGGTGGGATCTCTTGAGATACTGCTTTCTGATACATTGCATGCAGTAGATGTAGTTGCTGTCGCAGAAGATGCAATTGCTGTTGCCATCAGATGGGAAGTGGAAGGGCATAGAGAATTTAAAATGGCAGAGACACCCCGGACATTGCCTCAGCCTGAGCTGAAGATATTGGTGACATTAACATCGCTACACTGTAGAGACACAAAAGGGCACAACAGTGTATGCATATTTTCTTTTTCTTTTCCTGCCTCATAACACTGCCATACCCGTTACAGTCACTTCATGAACAGTCCATTTTCCAATTTGCCAGTGTAAGATGGACAAATCCAATTGGTATTGAAGAAGTTGGTGGCCCATAAGCACAGAAAATAGACTCTGATAATTGATACAAATGTGGAAATGGAACAGCATTCATAACCTCAAACAATCTGTTCTTGGTACTTTGATCTGCTTTGTAATGGGAAATTACCTCAGTTGTTAAGATATGAGTGGACTGAGGTTGAACTGCTTCCTCTGCTTTCACAATGAGGGCAGGTAAATGAATGAAAACTATTGCTGTTAACAAATGCAGTTCTGGCAAGCTTGCATTGCTCATTGAGGTTTGAGTTTGCTCACTGTCTAAAACAAAAAACACCATAGATTCCTGATTTAAGAATTCAACACAGTGAGGAACATCAATTTTTTTTGTTTTTTGGATTTGGGTTGATAGGATCCCCCAATGTGAAATCCATAAGACTGACATTTTTCGGGCTTATATGTGTTAAAATATGCAGCACTGCACTTTTGACAAGATCCCTGACCATGTTGAGTCTGAAAGATGACAGCATAAAAAAGAAAACCTTTAATTAACAACTAAGTTCATTTATCATTTTCTGTATATTTGCTCTATTGCACCATTCAGTTAATAGGCCATTTGTACTATGAAGTCAAACACACAAAGGTAGTCGATAGTTGTAATGAATTTCTTGGGAAAAAACATTTCCTGAATAGTGATTGGCAAAGCAAGCCTTACGGGATTCTGATTGTGTTACGCTGCTGTAGCTGTCGATGCTGCTGTTCAAATTCTATCTGCAAGATGAAAGCTGCAAACAGTAATGACTGTGGGCTTATCACCAGTGGTGACTAATAGTAAAGAAAGAGACAAGGAATGAAAGCGATTTCGGTCAAATTTTGAATTGCCCATAAATCGCTAACAAAAACGAGTACAAATACTGGGTGTACTTTGCTCCATTTTCGTTGCCTTTGTAGTATTCTTTGGGACTCTAAAACTTACAGGGAAAAACAATTCTGGAAGACCTTCACAGTATTGCAACCATGATTCGTTTCTAAAATTTATTATGAGTTTGCCTTACCTTCGCGTGACGGACGAACTCACAGTAATTCGACGTCTTGCAACTTCTGGTTCTAGGGGCTTTTTATCTCGCCGTTTTTGCCCATCTGATCTATAGATGCTTTTGCATCTGTAGACAGCTTTACTGGTCTTCTCGAGCATGGCATATCTGCCATGGAACCACTAATTTGTAGCTTAAATTCTTCATTAGTCTTTCATTTGTAGCGGATGATTCCTGGTCACGAACGACCACTATGGCAGCAAACAATGCAAGGCCCTGCAGAGACTGGGGTTGGCACGAAAAGTAATGCGGTTGTACACGCTGTGAAAATGGCGTTTTGGCAAGTGTATTCAGTGATTCATTTT